>NC_056735.1:233734369-233794369 GCF_019279795.1 Protopterus annectens | reverse complement strand
GGTAGGTTAACAGACAAGACAAACAAGATGCATACAGGGGCGGTATATGACACATGTGGGGGGTAAATATCTTGATGTGGAGGGGTGTTGGAAAATCAGAAGCCCATAAGCCCCCTAGTAGAAACAGTGGGACTGAGGTCCCCACCCATGGGCAGTCACCACTGCACCTTCACAGTCCCGAAGGTGGCTGTGCTGGAGGCTGGGTCACAGAGCCAGGCTGACTCTCTAATTGCAACACATGGCCCTTGAGCTGGCGTAGAAGATTACCAAAGTGCTGGTTGATCTCTCTATGCACCACGACCCCGATCTGGCGATGGGTGACATGTGCCTGTCCTTGCCCACTCCCAGGGGGGCGAGCCCCATCCCCTGAGGTGGTTCCACCTGAAGTTGGTGCAGGACCAATGGACAGGGAGGCCCCGGGATGGGCCCCTGACATGCTGGTGCCCAGTGCCATGGCCAGTTGAGATGGGACAGGTGGGTCCACTGGGGCCGGCATCCCAAGCATGCTATAGTGTTTAGATTTCATTAGCATATGTGGGTTAGTAATAGTCAACACATTCCAGGGTTAGGTATAACAGCATGCACAGATATTCCTATTAACCCAGACAACAGATACGAACAGTTGCATAGCAAGCAGAACACATGCATATATGGGACCACAGTGGTAATAAGAACAGCATGCAGGTACATTAATGGCACCAGGCCACCAATGTTGGAATAATTCAATATAGCACAAGCATGGGAACCATTAAAATATTTATCAACAATTGGACATTATCAGAACATAGGTGTCATTACATACCAGCTGCTGTGGGTATGTTGATTACTGTTGGAGATATGGTGGGAGGGAGAGAAAGTCAATTAACAACTAGTATATTCCTGTAGTCCACATTACTTTCCTAGTCAGTGCTGTTATCTGTACCTTACAAGTCTTACTATACTACCCTCTAGCCTTAGCTTGGACAGTGATATGGCTGTCATCATCATTACACATGAACAGGTTTTACCTGCAGTATGCACCTCTTACCTGGTATACCTGTGGAGGGAATGTTTGTTATTACACATGCTCCCAGATTCTGGGTTGATGTTGTGCACATAGCTATCTAACTCTTTCTGCACAGACTCTGGCCATGTGTTGACCACATGCTGGTGTGCCAGGACATATCTAGATTATTGCCCTCTTCCACATTTAGTGACCTGACACACACATATACATGCTTTCCTACACAGTTATATTATGTAGCACAGTGTGGGTGATAGTGACCAGTGATACTTTATTATTCAGAGAAACTGCAACACTCACAGTTTCCTACAATACCAGAGTGAACAGTACCAGTACATGTTATAATGGTCTTTATTTCTCAGCACAGTGTTAGTATCCAACGTACCTGTGGGAGCAATGTTTGTTAGCACTAACTGACTGGTGCCACACAAAGTTCCAGATTACACATTAGTATTATGCACATACATGTCACTCTGTTAGTGTACACACTCTGGTCACAGCTTGACAGTATGGGAGTGTAGATAGGACATACTTGAAATATTACTCTCCTAACAGTTTCGAGGGTTGCTACAGTGACAGGTGTGTTCTCATAGATGTTTGACAATCACTTGTATTCCCTATATGCTGGGTAAACATCTGGGAGCATCCCACAGACTTACCAGGGGGACAGGCAGCAGATATGGGCCCATATACTGGACATTCTGGCCTCATCTGTACAGTTGTGGGGTATGATTCTGTATGCAGCCTATTTTCACTTCCAGGATTCAGACCATGGCTGTGTCTGCTACAACTTAAACACTGTCCATCACAGTTGTGTCTGCTATATAAATATTGCTGTATATCGCCTATCTGCTTTCTGTCTTATTAATCCCCTGTGCTTTTGCATTCTGACTTTGTATTATAACACTGTTTTATGGATTTCCTAGACAGTTGTACTACATTGTGGATGACAGTAAAGTGTATCATTCTTTTATTTCTGGGCACAGTGCTGGTATCTGACAGACCTGTGGGAGGGATGTTTATTAACACTACTTGAATGTTCCCACACACAGTACCAGATTCCACATTACTATTATGCACATACATCTCACTCTGTTACTGTACACACTCTGACCACAGTTTGACAAGTTGGGGTGTAAATGGGACATACGTGGTTTCTTAGTCTCATAAGGTATTGGGGAGTTGCTAGTGTGCCAGCTTTGTTCTCATAGATGTGTGTCAATCAGTTGTATTTCATGTTTGCTGCCTGTACGTCTGGGATCATCCCACTGATTTCCCAGGGGAACAGGTTGATAGGCAACAGATATGGGCCACTTTAATAGACATTCTGGACATATCTGTACAGTTGTAGGGTATGATTGTGTATGCAACTACCACTGGCAGGATTCGAACCATGGCTGTGTGTACTAAAAAACAGCATGTGCTATTTGTTTTTTTTGTTGTCTGCATTTTCTCTGTTTACTGTCTATGTATCCCTCAGTTGTAATAAATGGCCTCTGGGGATTACACCTGTCATATACAGGCATTCCTACACATTTGGATAACAGTGCTTAATACAACAGTACTACTACATGATTGCAAATCTACATTACCATATGATACCAGAATATACACATGCGGTGCAGTAGTTAGACCTTTTTTGTCAGGCTATTACACTTTTATTGACATGCAAAAGATATGGGACTCTTCCTGCCATATTCTTTAGTGTATGCAGTACTTGCCTTGAACAATACAGGTTTTATACAGACAATTAATTTACTACTACTTTTAGTTTTATTTCCTATGACAGTAAATGCATGAGTATTACTGACCTGCCTCACTTCGCAACCTTGCCAGGTGACTGATGTAGGCCTCCTGGTTTGCGACCTGCTCCATTGCAACTGTGGGGGACATAAGAGGAATATTTAGCCATACCTATCCATGATATACCTGAGCTGGCAATTATTACATACATAGTGGGATGATACACTTGACTGGAACATCCCCTGCTGCTCTAGCCTCTTGGAGCCACTCCTCCACAGTGATCCCCCTTGCGCTGCTTCACATCGGCATAGTGATGCCTGACCTGCTCACCAGTTTGGGGGTATGCCAGTGGCACTGGTGATGCAGCGGGCAAGACGATCCCAGGCCTCCGCCTTATATTGGGAGCCCTGGTACTGGCCCTGCAGCAGTCTCTGATCATGTTCTTTGACAAGGAGTCCTGCCATGACCTTGGACTCCTGGATGCACCAGTGCTGCACCCGGATGTGCACACCATCTCCCCTTACAGCCACTGTGTATGCAAGGGGAAGCTACAACCAGTTATGAGATGTATTCCCACCTCTTGGGTTTAAGTAGGGCCAATTTCCTGCACTTTTCTGTGATTGGCTGGTTTTGAAAAAAACTAAGCTATGGGCAAACCTGCTTACCTAGGGTTAGCATTATTTAAAGGGATATAACACTGGGCACATTGAGTTAGCTGGCCTAAACATTGTTTACACCCCCTAAGCTGGCCAGTGCAGTACTTAGCATTGCTTACATTAGACTTTGCATTATAATTCCTTTTTTGGCATTGAGTTATTTTTCATTACACCTTATATGTATGCCTGGTATCCTTGATTCATATGTACGTACACTGTATGGGGTCCTTGTGTTTTATTGGGGACTTCATAGGTTCATAGGTTCATAGGTATGTACTAGGCTATCTGTCCAAAGGCATTTATAAGCCTAGCTGGAATGTGTTGGCTTTCGTCACCCCCTTAGATTAGTTCCCTGTACCTCTGTCCAGCAGAGCCATTGAAGTGATCCCTAGGGTAAACTTTCTATTTCCCATCCACTCATCAAGCTTTCTCTTGAAGAGGTTTAGCGAGGACCTCTGCCTAATGTAGATTGGAATTTTGCTCCAGAGCATGGGAAGTCTCTGGGACAGGAATCTATCCCTCCAGCACGTCCTATTTATTGTTGTGGTGAGGTTTAGATCCCTGGAGCATGTGGCTTGAGGGGATATGGTTTTCTTTAGGTGGAGCATGTCCATCAATTTTGGGTTGGACATGGCCTTGTACATCAGGCAGGATCACCTCTGAGTAGGCGGTATGCAACCGAGTACAGCTGGAGTTTTTTCAGTCGAGCTGCATAGGGCATCTGCTTGAGGCCAGTGATCCCCTTGGTGAGGTACTTCTGTGGTCTTTCCAGTTGTTGCAGGTGTCTTGTAAGGTACATCCCAAATGGGGCATTGTACTCTATGATGGGTCTGATGAGTGATGTGTAGAGGGGCCCAATGACATCTTTCAATCTGGATGCAAACCCTTTTGTGATTAGGTGGGCCACATAGAAGGATTTTCTAACCACTTTGGCAATGTGATTATCAAAGGAAAGGTTACTATTTACTTGGGTCCCCAGATCCCTCATTACGTCTTCCATATTTAGGGGGCTACCACCTATTTGGTAGTTTTTGGGTACTTTGTTTTTTCCAAAGGGGATGACTATGCACTTTTTGGCATTTAGCTTGAGGCCATGGTTTTGACACCAGGCATCTGTCTCAGTGAGACCCTTTTGGAGGATGCTTGTGTCAGCTGGAGAGTCAACTATAGCCCCTAGTTTGCAGTCGTCTGTGGACTTGGTCAGTCATAGTCCTCCTGTGCTTGCCTGTACCTCTGAGAAGTATAAGCCGAACAGGAGGGGTCCTAGGACTGAGCCCTGGGGAACACCACTTGCAACCAGTTTAGAGTCAGACCTAGCTCCTGCAACTCTTACAATGTGGGTTCTGTTCATGACATAGGGGTTTATGTTCAGGCTGGTGAGCTTGTCTATAATGCCTGAGTGGGGAATGGGGTTGAAGGCCTTTGCAAGGTCTAGGTAGGCTGTGTGGACCACCTTTCCCTCGTCTATAGCCTTAGTAACTGTCTCAAAGAAGTCCACCAGGTTTAGGAGGCATGGTCTGCCCTTAACAAAGCCGAACTGGGTAGGGTCCAGTGTTTGGAGGTTTTCTATGTCTCTGTTAATGAGATCCATGATGATACACTCCATAGCTTTGCAGACCAAGCTAGTCAGGCTTATAGGGCAATAATTCCCATTGTCCGTTGTGGCTCCACCTTTGTGGAGTGGAATAACCATTGCTGTGCGCCACTCTATTGGCACATAGCCTGTGGAGAGGCTGAGTTTAAGCAGTGTGTTTAGGTGAGGGGTTAGTTCATCTTTGAGCTTGTGTAGGACGCAGCCTGGGACACCGTCCGGTCTCATTGATGCTGTGTTTTTGGCTTTGGAGAGGGCTGTTTTAACCTGAGTGTCTGTGATTTCAGGGGCACTACATTCTCCTGGTATAGCTATGGGCCCTTTTGGGGGTGAAAGGGGGGTGAAGTTTGCACTGAACCTGTCTGCCAGGATGTTGGCTATATCGGTCGGTTCAGTGTATTTTGTGCCATTCTGCACTAACAATGAGCAGATCTGAGAATTGCCACTTAGATTTTTGACATAGCTAAAAAATGCCTTGTGGTTATCTTTGGAGTCCATGGCAATTTTTCTTTTGAAGCTGGCCTTGAATGATTTTATGAGGGAATGTAGTTCCTTGCTGATACTGATCAGGTATGTCTTCCCTTCTTGGGATTTTACTCTTTTCTGTACTAGTTTCTTCCTTCTATTGTATAGCTTGTTTATGGCAGAGGTCCACCAGACTGGTTTCCTTTTCTTGGAGGAATGAGTCTTGGTTTTGTTTGGGATAGCACGATCCATGCATTCTTGTAGAGTGCATTAGTAAAGGATTTTGCAGCTTGGACAGCGTTATCCATTAGCATGGGGGCTTTGAAACTTCCCACATTGGTCTTAAGTAACGTGAAGTTTGCTTTTGAAAAGTTTTTCACAGTGGTTTCTTTGACCGGGGGTGGTGGCGGAATGTTGATATCCAGAGTGATTAGTTTATGGTCAGATCTAAACAGCGAGAGGTTGACATCCGGTGTTTGACAATACTGGAATATATGCTTAGGGTGGTAAGGTGGGGACATCAAGATAACAGGTTAAACCTAGTGCGTTATTAATTTATTCATTGTGCTATAGTTTACTAACTGAAAAATATACTGGAACTGAAGTGCAAGTGAGCTGTTAAAGTGTGGCTAATTTGTAAGATGGTTTGCAGTTGCTGATTTGAAAATGGCTGCATTCTATGAGTTATTTATTTTATTAAGTTGTGCTTTTCTTTCTATCTCCGGTCATGACCAATGACAAGTATTCAATACAAAACTTTTGCAAAATGAGTAATACATCATGACATGAGTACAGTAATCAGTTATTTCCTTACATCTTGTTTAAAAACATTTTACCATACATCTTACAACAGTAGGAAGAAATGTCGATAATGTTTTGTCAGAAGGATACAGACATTTGACTTCCAGAAGTAAATTTTAGATGTTAGGAAAATATTTTGAGAGGATATGATCAACATATGGAGACTGGGACTGATACCCACATTTTGGGTCCAAATCCAGAATATGCAGAGTTGGTACAGAGATATCCAGGGGGGGTTGAGTATGAATAAAGGTGTGGAAGAGGAATGCAAAATCCTGGTAGAGGTTTACCATGGTAAAGTGCATTATGAAGGGAAGGGTTGAAAAATCTTGGTAGAGGTTTTCCAAGGTAAAGTGCATTATGAAGGGAGGGGTAGTGGTTTAAATATCACACTTTATAAATAAAAAGTAGTTAAAATCTTTATCTGCAGAATGAAGAGAAATAGGCAAGTAATGCAGCTTTACTAAGGTAAGGAGGCAATGTTTCCAGTGGCGTGAGTTATACATAAGTCTGCATATTTTATTTAGTGCTACCTGAAATGTCCATAGACTAGATGCTGCTATCTCAGCCACATGAGGAGTCCATGTTACAGACTGAAAATAGCATTCATTTATCAATGGAAATATTTCTTCTTTGGTAAGGAAATCTGATCTTCATAGCAACCATTTTAAACATAAACATTGTTTTGATTTTAGTTCTAACATGATAAGTAAATGTAAAGGAAAGGTCATGTCAAATTCTTAGGTGTCTGAACAGAGTCACCTGTTCTTTGGTACCTCCACATGAAACAGTTGCTGGAAGTCCTGAGCTAATATAGGAGACTTACTTGGATGTGCCAGATGGCATGATCTGGTTTTCTGAAAGATGATCCTCAGGTCTTTTCTGGCTGAATCAGATTAATGCGATACATATGTCTTTGGATAGCTTACCTTCTGTACCCTTGCACAAATCATTTGAAAATTCTATATTTGATGGTAAAGGATTGGATTAGGGATTCAGTGATTTAACCCCGAATGTCTGATCAATGTGGTACTTTTACAATGACTCACAACCTTTTAATCTATACAGTGAGTCTACAGATCTTAAGTTAATCCTTTGTGAGAACTGGAATCAAATGTTTTACAAATTCAATAAACAATATTCCAGTTAGGTGACACAGTGTGTGGTCTGGAAAATTCTGCCAGCCAAGTAAATCAGAACAGCATTTACACTGTGTCCATTTTAAGACTGTACTCCTTGATTTCTCCAGGATTTTGAAAAGCTGAAAAATATAAAGATGGGTCTCTCAGGTTCATTTAGCTGGTTGGGATCAGATGTATTTATTTATTTATTTATTTATTTATTTAACATTTGTTTACTGGGCCTCCACGAGTAACAGTAAATTTTCGTGCACACATTACAATAATTAAAAAAGCATAAAGTAAACAAAATGTAGTATACATAAGAACATACAAATTTGTTACATCTTGACAACAAAACCTAAGCTTTAAACATTAGCTAGTACTATTTGTAGGTATGACTTATGTCAAGATATAAGGTTAAGACAGGTCGGTAGGAACAAAGGATTAAACACCAGGGGAGAAGTTGGATATGTTTTGGGTATACTGTGATGTATCAGAGTACTCATGAGGGGTTAGTACAGAAGCATAGCCACTTATTTTTTAGATAAGTTTTAAGTGATGGCTTAAAGTGGTTAGTGGATGAGATTGAGAGAATGGAGTTAGGAAGGGAGTTCCATATATGAGATATATAGTTGGAAAATAAAGATTCTCCTGCAGTGTTGTTGGCCTTGGAGACGATGAGTAGGTTCTTGTTGTTAGAGTGAAGTGGTCTGCTGGAACTGTAAGGAAGGATGAGATTTTGTAGTGCAGGATTTCTAGTTGATTGTGTTACAATTTTGTGTGTTAGAGAGAGTTGGTTGCAAAGAATAATGTTGGGAAGCTCAAGCCAATCTAGTATCCTTAAAGTGCTACAATGATGTGTTCTATATGGGCAGTCAGCTGCAAACTTAGCAATTTTATTATAACATGCTTGTAGCTTAGATAAGTCAGTTTTCCTTAGATTAGTTAAAATTGGAGAGGCATATAGTAGAGTGGGGAGCAGATGGGTTTGTGCTAATGTAATTTTGGCCACTGTGGTCAGGAACCTTTTGTGCCTATATAGGCTTCCAACTTTCTTATGGACTTTTGTTATAGTTTGGGAGACGTGCAAGTCAAATATTAGGGTGTTGTCTATTTTCACTCCAAGAAGCTTTGCATGGGTTTCGGGGAGATCGCAGTATTGTCTTTGGCTATTATGTTAAATGCTGGCCATGAGATAGATGTCTTGTTAGGTTGGAAGAGTAATAATTTTGTTTTGTTTGGGTTCAGGATTCGATGGGCATTGGCTAACCATATTTCAACAGAAGTGCAAGATTCCTGTGTTTCAGAATGAAGAGTCGATAGAGACGTGGCAGCACAGATAAGTGCTGAATCATCTGAATACTGTATTATAGAACCATGTGGAGTAGCTGTGTGTAGATTATTAGTTAAGAGGGAGAAAAGGAGATGGCCCAAGATAGATCCTTGGGGGACACCAATTGATAAAGGAAGGCATGGAGATAGGTCACCCTGTCATAGAACAGATTGTTGATGACCAGATAAATAGTTATGAAACCATGCTATGCCAGATGGTGAGAAGGATAGTTCAGTTAGTACATCTATTAGTCTGGAATGGGAGACATTCTCAAAAGTTTTTGATAGATCTAGAAAGATAGCAGATACAAAGTTGCTGTTATTCCTGTGATGGTTTACGGTATTAGTGAAGGATAAGAGAGCTGTAGTGGTACTATGGAAAAGGCAAAACCCATGCTGAGTGTTTGCGAGAAGGTTATTTGTTAGTAAGAATTTCATGACCTGGAGATGAATACACCTCTCGAGCAGTTTAGAAAGAGGTGAAAGAATAGCAATTGGTTGATAGTTTGCCAGTTCTGTGGAAGGTCCCCCTTTATGAAGTGGGATTACATGGGAAATTTTCTACAGTTGAGGGACCTTGTTTTTGAGAATGGATCTATTTATAAAGATTGATACTGGAAAGGCTATAGATTCAGCTGCAATTCTGAGGTATTCACTGGGTAAGTTATCTATGGCAAGTGTAGTAGGTTTTAGTTTCTGTAGTAGTTTTTTTATAGTGGCTGTAGGAACTGGGGAGAAAGAGAATGAGGCATTGCTAGTTGTAGACTTGGCTGGTTTGGTATCAGGAGTTGGAGTTTGCTGCTTGGAAAGGGCAATTATAGATTCAGTAAAATGTTTGTTAAAAATGGTAGCTATGCTATCGGAATTGTGGATGTTTGGTGTTGGTGTAATAGATTTTCCTGGGTGAAGGATTGAGTTTATAGCTGTCCAGAATTTTTGAGGGGTTTTTTTTGATGTGTGTTTTGAATGTTATGATAGAAATTTATTTTATCCTGTTTTGCTTTTTTTTTGTCTTATTTCTAAGTTCTTGATACTGTTGTTTAGAAACTACTGTGTTAGTCTTACACCATAGTTCCCAGGCTTTATCTCTAGTTTTCAGAAGGGCCCTGGTGGTTCTGCTTAGCCACGGAGCATAGTTTGATTTTACTCTGATGCTTCTAACAGGGGCATGTGCACTTAATATATCTAAGAAAGATTTATTAAAATGGCTCACTGCATCATCTAGGTCAAGGTATTTGAGTGGAGTCCAATTGCACCTTTGTAGGTCAGCTAGGAAGTTGTCAAGATTAAAGTTATGTTTTTTTCTGAGTTGTTTAAATGTAGTAGGTTTTGGTGGGAATATCTGTTGTCATATAAGAAATGTGGGTCGGTGGTTGCTCAGATCATCAGGAAGGCAACCTGATTGGAATGAGTGAGAGGATTTATTTAGTAATATCCATTCCAAGGTGGATTGTTTTTTACAAGCTTTATCTATTCGGGTGGGTTCTTGAATAGTTTGTGTAAAACCATGCAAGTTTATGTGATGGATGGGGTGATCTGTATCACATGCAAACCAGTCTAAATTAAAATCACCCAGTATGAATGTCCCCTGACTAAGGGTACAAACCAGTCTAAATTAAAATCATCCAGTATGACTGTTCCCTGACTAAGGGTACAAACCAGTCTAAATTAAAATCACCCAGTATGAATGTCTCCTGACTAAGGGTACTACTTGCACAGTGCAAAACATATTCTAGAGCTGGGACATTATTTCCATGTGGTATATAGCAGCCAATTATATTGTGTTTTTCTTGAATTTATGGTTAGTCTGGTATAGATGATTTCTGCACTGTCCAGCTGTGGGGTTTTGCATTCAAGGAAAGATAAAGTGAGATGGCCTTTAAAGAGGACAGCAACTCCACCTCCTCTTTTGTTGAGTCTATCCATGCATAGTATGGCGTAACCTGGGGGTGGTATTTCATTATCTTTTGTACTTGGTTGTAACCATGTTTCAGTGATTATGACTATGTCTGGGGAGTATGTAGCTAGAGTGGCATGGAGGATGTCCAGTTTGTTGGCTATACTTCTAATGTATAGGAATAATGGTAGAAATCTTCACGAGATTAGTAAAATCACCAGATTATAAGGAAATATTAATTATATCAAAGATAGGAATGCATGTAAAAGGATTATTACATGTTAATATTAATATGAAGTTAATGCCTTCTGATTCTGGTGATCCATAGATGTGGATAGTCTTAAGCCATTGGTTAACTTCTTTTTGAATCACTCTTTGAAAGGAGAAAGAGGGAATTCACTCATAAATCCTAACAAGTGGATTATCTGTTAAAGTAGATGGGATGGAGGAGGAGTCTCAGCCTGGATTTGGAAATTTTGGGTAAAGATAGCAGTATCTGCTAGAGAAGACACTAGACAGCTTTTGGTTTTTTACATCCACAGTAATTATAAAATGATCTGTTCAGTGGCACAGAAACAGAATAATACATTTACAAAGTTCTCAGCTATGAAGTACCGCATCTTGACCCTTTAATAAACCATCGCACTGTCGTAATACTTCAGCATAGGCCTTCAAGGAATCTAAACACATTACCTTAAACACTCTTAAATAAAATAAAAAATATAACATCACCATGCCATCAACTTATCATTCTACTCCAACATTCGTCTTGGTTTAGATTTCAGAGTATTACATTTAAGTAAAGATGTTTCCATTTTATATCATAACTATCTTTTCAAATCCATATCATCTCACTCTTTAATAAGTTCATGTTCTAACATGTAAGCCTCTACTTGACTAATATCAGTGGAATGCAAGCATTAAAATTTGCAGCAACAGGGTTTTCTCTTTAAAGGTCAGTATTTCTCTCAAGTGATCCTGCATCTAAATGCCTGTGGACAATACTTGCAAATGTTGCTTCTGTAATGCCACAGCTGGATAACCATGCCTGTTTCTCTTACCATACACTCTATATTTTGTGCTCCTGCTAGGTAACTGAGAGGTATGGTTAAAGTAGTCTTGCTGGGCTAAAAAGTGCAGGAGTGCAACAATTAAGTACCTGCAATATATGCAAAATATCAAGTTACACAGTAACACTACCTAGAAGGCTTCTTAAAAATGCAGGTCTCAGCAATCAGCAAATAGTACAATGTTAGGGAACTTTAAAATGATTTAAGTGCAAAAGTAACAAAGTATAAATAAAGCAGTAGCACTCTATTATGGTTAACTGAAGTGTGATAAATTAAATCTCTTATCTACAAAGGATGGAGCAGGATTAATTTGGGAGTCTCTCAGAGTGTGGCTAGGATGCCAAGCAGATGGGAGCTCTGGGAAAATGAGCTGGAGGCAATCTGTAGTACAAGAGGTTTACTCAATAGCAATGCTGGTTTGCTGGGTGGCCTCCCAGTGTTATGGATCTATGGAAAGCAATGGTTGGGGAAAGTACTTAAATCAAACAACTGGCAATAGCAATGAAAGTGGGGAAGGATGGACTTTTGAAGTCAGATTACCATAAGGGGGTGGAAGCCAGAAACACAAGTTTTAAAACCACAACATTTGGAGACTCCGGGAAATATTTATGCTACAAGAAGCAGACTAGCTAGAGAGAGAGAGAGAGAGAGAGAGAGAGAGATTCAATCAAATAAAGCCAGAATTGGAGCTTTGTGACTTCAGAACCTGTAGCAAGTCACAGTTCTGTTAATCCTATGACTCCAAGTTACAGTTCAACGATGCCAGGGAGGTTAGAACCTTTACTTTTACAGTAGGGGCAAGAAAGAACTGTAACTAATCAGTAGGACAGCAGTACTTAATGCATCAGACAGCGAGGGCTGAGGCAGACACAAAGAAAAGGGGAAAACAGTAGCAAAGTAAACAGAAAGGCATTGGAATGCAACTTTAAGCAAGTAAATGATATGCAGAATATCAGATTCTAGCAACAAAAATGGAATGTAAACAGCTGTAAAAGAACTGAAGCATAAATCCTGCAGCAGAATTTACAATACAGCTACTACTGCAATTCTATTACACTCTAAGGCACCACAATATGCAGTCATTTTCTAGTAACACTGCTTAGGGAAAAATGCAGTAATAATTGACTAAATGAGGATGATATTTCACAGTTCTGTCACAACAATAAAAATACAATAATTTTAACAAATTTCACTTAAAACCTGTGTAAAGTCATAGAAATGGCATTGCCTCATGTTCAAAAAAATTACACACCAGGGGCATTGCTGTCATGTTCAAAAATCTGTCTAATTCATTTGGCACAGGAATCAACTCTATATAACTTAACTTGTAACAATGTACCCTTGGACCTTATACTAACAAACAATTTGATACAATTCTGCAACCTAGATGTATAGTCACCTTGAGAAAATACCCACAATCACATAATTTTCGGTACTTTTCCGTTATCGGGGCAACACTGTTAATGTGGTTGCTGAGCTCCGAATCCAGTGTCCAACTGTGTATGGTTGAGTTTAATCTTAACAGGTGTGTGTAAAATGTAGTGGTTACAGCTTATTTTTTTAAATATTATCCATGTAATGATTTGACACACGTCTGGTAACATTAACATCAAAAATGCATGGTTTGACAGTGGATTCGCTGCTCAGCAGCTGCATCTACACTGTTTGCCCGATAACAGAATAGTTAAACAAAATTGCCAAATAATGGAATATTAAAAAAATCAAAACAAAAAAAAAACAAAGGAGTAGCATTAAAGTGTTTCCTTTTTTAAAGCATCAGCCACTGATTTAGCAAGGCATCGCTGACAACGGAACTGACCGCTGTTGGGATGTACTAATATTTTATTTTACAAAGGGTTAACATAATTACTTCAATTCCAAGTCACATCTTAACAACTTCTGTGTTGTAAGCACTTCAAGGCAAACATATACATAGCCTTTTCCCTGCATTTCTGACATCATTTCATGCCAAAAGAAGTACAATCCCGCTGATGAAATATATTCATCATGAGTATGTGTTCAAGTTTCGCCACTTGAGAACTGCATGGACTACATGTGAATTACGACACTGTAAAGGGAGATAGTTCATTTCATGCCAAGTAATGTGGTGTGTATAGCAAAATTAAAAAAAAGGCCTGTTATCTGAATTGGAAGAATTTCTTTATTTTTCTACTTTCTGTCCTTGTAACTTAGCGAGGCAGTATTTTAAACGTGATCGTTCAGCTGTAATCTAGGACCTTAACATGATTTAAAATAACTTCTATTTTTTACAAATAAACAAATTATTACAACAAATAATTTGTACAGACAAGTGGTTAACAGACATGCTAACGAACTGGATTACAGCTGATCGATCGTGTTAACAGTGTTGCCCCGATAACGGAAAAGAAACTAATTTTCTCCTCTTTAAATAAAAAAAACCCAGTCACTCTATAATGATTAATAATTAGGTGAAACAGGACTGGATTCATTGATGGCTACACTAAGTGTACATAATCTATATTCAAGAACATCCCTACCACATTTTTTGTGCTGTCTATTCACCCAGAAAGATTAGACTAAGTTTAGACATAGTCTACACATTGTGGTAATCTTTATACATCCATCTCAGTATTTAAAGTTGCAAGAAAATCAGTAGGAAAACTAAAATTAGTAGGAAGAAGGTTGTAGTTATGGTTGTGTTATCTATTTACTCAGAATGGTGTACACGGTATACAATTAGTGCAGGTGTTTGTGACTCCAGTCCAGTGTTTATTTGGAATAAGCTTTACATCTAGATTTAGTGTCAGTAAACTCAGTCACAATACTAAGTGCTATACAACCAGAAGGTCATTAAATAATTTTGACATCACCGATACACTACTTACAGATAACCACTTCCACTTTAGTCTTTGTCCAGATTTCTTGCACTGAGAGGTTGAGAGATATAATTCCAACAAGAATTCACAGCAGATTGCACAGGGCTAAAGTCCCTAAAAATTAAAGCTAATTTCATCATATTCCGCTTCCACTATTTTCTACCTTTTAATTTTGTAGTCTTCCTCTCACAATAAAAACAAGCCACAGGGGTCCCAGGACCAAAGGTAATATAATCCAGTCTCACAGAATACTATAAATGAATATTTACCCTGACTAAAGCTGCAAAAATGCTTGAACTGTTAAGTCAGAAAACAAATGCAAGAATACTCAGAAAAAGTGTACTTGCCTGTTACCAGTATGGGTTCATGCAATGAAGAAGCACAAATACATCTCTGTGACTTCTCATACACGTGCTTACAACAACCTGGATCAAGGTCTAAGAGACTTTAATTCATACTGTTGCATTTAAATAATGTTTGAAGAGTGATCTTTCCTTAAGCAAAAACTTGAATTGCTGACATTTTGCACTGACTACTGTTCTTTTGTAGATGTTGTATGCACTCTGAGGTAAGGCTACTCAAGGTTATGGGAAAATGCGAGTTTTCCTTGTTTCTTGCTTTTCTCTTAACTGTAAGTTTCTATGTTCTCGGAGTTGGTATATTTCCATATTAGGAATGGGGGCAGTGAACCATGTCAGAGAGATACTGTAAAGTAAAGCCTCCTGCAAAACAATGTTTACTAAGCTATATGCAGTGCTTTGGTCTGTATCATTTTGGAGTTTGCATAGCTGTGCATGTTTGATAGGAATATTAATAAACTGTGGCTTAAAATAACATTGCTAGCAGGTTTAGGATAAATTCTCTACCCTGCTCAATAAATTCAAGTACAATTCTACTGCTAAGGTTCTGAGAAATAAAATATATCTCTCAAGAAAATCTTATGAGAAAATCTTATGTAGTAAGACTTGCAACTAGAGTAAGGCTTTTTATAAACATTAGGAATTCTTCAAAGGAAATGCAGGTAGTATAGTCCTCAAGGATGGCAGTCATGGGGTCAGTGAGAGCAAGAGTGTAGCAGAATATTTTGCCACAAAGAGTTATTCATTCCTGGCACTACAGTACCAAATAACAACACAAAGGCAATCATTAGTAAGATTCAGACCTATAGATTGGGTCCAACTGGCACCAAGCAGAAGGATGGTTTCTCCATCTGGCCCAGACACACTAAATAGTTTTTTTATGTGTAAAATTAGGGATTCTTTTACTGATTACCTGTTTTACTTATTTCAGCACAGTTAGTAATGCGGATTTGTCTTAAATCAAAAGAAGCTTATAAGAGCAACTCCATTTCACAAAGATGGTGACGCACACCACCTGCAGAAATATAAATATGTCAGACTGGTGTAAATTTTGGGAAATCTTTTGAGCAAACATCAGGGAGATTCTTAACCTCGCATGCTATCTAGAGTGTTGATACTTTTAAACACAGAGTCACTGAGGGCAGGTCATGTTTATCAAAGTTGGTAAACTGTACAGACCTGTAACTGATACAATTGATATTACACATCAGTCAATATAGTTTACCTCAGTTTGTCAAAAGCATTTCACATTATTTCTCAGTTACCTGTTCTGAAGATTAATTTAATTTGATGTTAAACCTGTATAATGTCATTTATAATAAAATGGTTAAGTCCCTGACCTCACCAAGTTAGGGTCAGAGATTCATTATCTAGCACTTACTCAGGTCCTAGAGGGCTACTACAAAACTTGGTACTTGGCCTTTCTTTTATTTAATATTGTTATGCAAACAGTGACAAGTGTTAAGTATACCTAAGTTTGCTGACAGTTAAAATTGTTGCCATAGTTATGAATGTTAGAAATCTTCAAAAATTATGAAACATGTTAGGCACACTGTATATCTGTCCCATGCATAATTACATACAATTTTAACACATAAAATTGTACTTTAGTTACAAAAAAATTTATTTTTCATATGCATTAAACAGTGCCTGCCTAACCTCTATGGTACAAATTAGGGAGATACGGGTTACACTTGATAACAATTTAAACTTGGTTTCTAATATACATGCAGTGGTTAGAAAAAAATTCTGTTGAATGAAAACAATACTATGGATTGTATCATCTAAGCACGATTCAGTCATATTACCTTTGTATATAACAATATGGTCTCAGGTACAGTACTGTGGCTGTTTGTGTGATTATACATCTAAAGGCATCTGCAGGCCGGAGAGAATTCAGAAGTATTTTACAAAGAACATTAAGGGAAAAATTTTTTTCTTATGTTGAAATATTAAGAAGATTAAACCTGCATTCTACATATTACAGAGGACTATACAGAGGTAGTTCAATCCTGGCATGCAGTTGCAAATCTGGAGGCCTTTTATATACTTCTCTGGGAATTAGGTTTATGTCCTATAAATTCATGACTAGAAACAATTGTTTTATTAATAGATGTCTGAGAATTGCAGCACTTGTATTAAACAAATTTACTTCACAAAGGAAGTGGTTATTGCATGGACAAACTGCTAGTCAAAATAAGGTCAGCCAAGAACTTATGGTCTTTTAAACAGTTAGTGGTCAATTTGTTTAGAGATAATTCACACAAACCACTACTATCGGGATATGATTCCCATATAACCCCTTATGAGTCTTTGAGACTGCTTTTATGAAACATTGAAGAATACTGTTTAGCTTGTGATATTCTGAGATTTACTAAGAATGTTAATTACAAATCCACAGGCACTTCCTAATTGCTGTGTCTTCACATATCTCTCTCAGGCCTTTAATGCACTGAATTATAAATACTGCTTTAATAATTCTGGTTTCAATATGAATTATTTAAAACTCAATGTTATTTTGTTCTTTGCCAACAAATTTATTGCATCAGCCTTTTCACCAATTACTGACATATCATCCATGTAGAAAGCAGGGTTGCAGCTCTCTATATGATCAACTTGATTTTTAAGTGACCCTTCTTTATAACTGTGTGAGGTTTACTTGAGTTGCAAAACTTTTGAAAATGGTTCCATTTTTTACACTTGTGGCATTGCTGACCAAATGCTAAGCAGTTTTCTCTTTTAGACTCATGATTAGCACCACAACTGGGACAGTTAACAATAAAGCTTAAATTGGGCTTTGCTGACTCACCCTTATACTGCACTGAGTGTGTCCTTTTCACTGAACTAGTCTTAGAACTTGCTGGACAACTACAGATTTTACCTGCCACACCCGCAGGGGTTACAGCTGCCACCTGCTTAGGCCTGCTTCTGTTTGCCATGTGTTGCATGCAGTCTACATTTGCTCTGGAGCCTCCTGAAACCATATACTTATCACTTGCAAGCATACTTGTGTGCCTTTCTGTAACTTCATGGATTTGACAAATCTCAATAGCTTTACTCAGCATTAAATCACTGTCACCAAACAAAATCTTTCTCACTGCAGCAATATTAATGCTGCACACAAGCCTGTCCTTTATCAACTCATATTTTAAGTCGCCAAACCTGCACATTTTAGCTTTGTTTCTCAGGTCAGTAACATAAGCTGCAAAAGTTTTTCTTGTTTTTAATTTCTTGTGTAAAATAAATGCCTGTCTAATGTAACATTTGTCTGGGGGGGTTGCACATTTCTCTGAAATTGTGTTTCAAACACTCCAGGTCTTCCCTTGATTCAGCCTGTACAACAACATGATGGTTTTCCCCTTCTCCTTCATATACTGCTGGTGCATACACAGATGAATTTTCTCTTTCAGTGGGCTCTGCCCCAGATAGGTTTAGCAAAATGAATGTCCTGGTGCATGCATCTTTGTCAGAATAAGCTGCTTGTATAAAATATTGTACTCTTGCTCAAAAATTCTCCAGTTCTCTGCTATATTCTGATCAAGTACAAGTGGACCTGGTCTGTGAAATGCCTCTGCCATATTAACACATACCAGTGAAATCTTTTGCAAATATGCACGAACACACACACATGTACATATGCCAGAAATTTATGCCAGTACTTGTAACTATGCCCAATAGCTCAACAAGCCTCTGAATAACTGAACTTTGTGAAATAAGTCTCCTGGGCACAAGAATACTATTAAAATCACTGTACTGTAAGAAGTCACCTCTTATTAGTGCAAGAAACATTTCAAAATAATTGCACTGTGAGAATAAACTGGGCAGAAGAAGCTCAGAGTAAAAACAAACATTTCAAAGTAACTGCACTTTGTGAATAAACAGTACACAGCACACTGAAACTTTCCAAAAATAGCTGTACTTTGCTAAATAACTCTGTACAGTGCAAGAAACACTCTATAATGGCAGTACTCTGTGAATAGACACACCCAGTACAAAAAAACCTTTTGAAATGGCTGTATTTGACAGTAATTTACAAAATAGTTGCATTTTGCACACAATAGACTCTTTGGAATAAATGCACAGTAGTAAACACTCTCTGTAACCACTTTTACACACTCTGAGATACTTTGAATAGCTCTAGTTATGCACTGAATACCTTCAATCAATGCAAAACAATAGTTTATGCCAAAACACAGTATTTTGCCAAAAGACATGCAGTCACTTTGCTTTATTTATGCTTTCTGTGCCCTTTTTTCCCTTTATTACATTCATTTTGCTCATTTAATCTCTTTTCATGCCCATTATACTTTTCTTGTGTTTGTTTTACTCTAAACATGCTCATTTTACTTTAAACATGCCAGTTTCTTATTTCCAAGGTAATTCCAAACCCCTTATGTGTTTTTCTAATAATAGTTTTATCAAATATCTTAATTTTAAACATTTTATTCACTTAATAAACTTTATGTGCCTCTTGTTTGCCTAACAATGCATTCTGTGCCCTTGTAATGTTCCGTTTTTATCTTTTTAATAAAACAAGTTGTTCATGCAAGTTTTCATTACCTTTAATTCCTTTCTTGGCCTTTTTATACTCGGTTCACTTAGTCTCTGGAATCCTGGTTCTGACATCATGCTGCTCATCTCATCAGGAAAAAATGGACAAAAATCTGTGGGTTCTGTTCAAGCAGCTTTATTATGTACAAACACATCAGGATTGAGGCTTAATAACTTTAACTTGGATAAACTTATAAACAAACTAGCTATCACATTCATACATGCTCACTCTCTGGCTGCACTCTCAAAATGGCACTAAAGCTAGTACGTGCTTGCTATTTATATGCATGTGCTGTCCGTGAAATGCTTCTTAAAGGTACAACACACACACACACACACACACACACGCACACACACACACTAGGGGTGTCATAGGCATCAGCATCCAGGATCCTACAGCAATTCCTGAATGCTATGCTACAGAATGCCAGTGACTATGTATATATTTTCTCCAGACAAAGCTACAATTATGTATGTTTTCTACCATGTAGCACACTTTCCTGAAATCTTAGGTGCCATAGTTTGCAAGCACATTGAGATCAAAGCACCACCCAGGGAACAAGGAAGGTTCTACATAAACAGAAAAGGATTCTACTCCATTAAGTGCCAGGTCATGAGTAATGCTAAGGGAAATATCCTGAATGTGTGTGCTGGCACCCCTGGCAATTACCACATCTCCTATATTTGGCAAAACTTTCAGAGGTTTTCCAGAGGGTGATATCCCACAAAGTCAGTTACTGGGTGATGCAGGGTGTGCACTCGAACCATGGGTGATGATACCCATTAGAAACACACACACACACACACACACACACACACACACACACACACACACACACACACACACACACACACACTCATGGAAAAATGCTATAATGAGACACACACTCAAACAAGAAATATCATACAGTGTGTGTTTCGGCTGCTGAAGTTATAGTTTCAGTGCCTAGATACATCAGCGAGAGCCCTGCAGTTCAATCCTAGTACTTGTGCTGAAATGTTCACTGTCTGTGCATTTCAACACAATATTATCCAGAGAAAACAGCTGCAACAGGAGCACCAAGGGGAAGGGGAACACATCTCACCACCACCACTGGTAATATCACCACAGCCACAGGTAGGTGAGAATTTAGAGGGGGATCCACCGGCCACTGTGGGTGTAGGTAGATGTAGGCATGTACAACATGCCTTCACCCTGGCCAAGAGACAACAGATTGTACATAAGTTGACCAACTAAAGGGTACAACTTTTACTCTATGAATATACAGTAAAACTGATGCCAGGCAATGCTCATAACCTTTACTTACCCAAGTAATGGCTGTGTACCACTAGCATTACACAGAGTCAGTCCTGAATTAAAACAGTTTTAACTGCAGGACTATCAAGGTAAGTGTTGTACCTGGAACAGGAAAATAAATGGGAAGAACACAATTGAATGGCAGATCCTTACATAATATTACTTGCAAATGTACCTAAGCAGAAGGTGTGTGAGTTGTACAGCAATGATACCAATATGTGACACAACTGACTTATGTCAATAGATGCCTGTTGTTTATCAACTAATAGGCCTTATGCATCAAAGTACACATGATACAAAAACACTGTAAGAAAGCAGTACAATTTTCAGAATATCTTTACCAACACATATACACTAAGCACTCATTCAGCTATACACCATGTGCATCAGAAAAAAATACGTATGTATCCATGAATCAAAAATATAGAAAAAAAGGATTTGGCACAGTTGTCATCATTCACAAATGGTATTGTTTGGGGGGCAGGAGGCCAAGGCTGACACCCCCAAAACAAGAAACAAATGAAGGGTCATACAAACCAAGGAATACCACAGAATTAACGGTATAAATGATTTCCACACAATTATCAGAAAGTATACACATTTACAAAAAAAGTCAATATATGATTGCCAGTCACCTCTCACTGTGGCTACCACTCCCCTGGAGGTAGCCCTGGGCCATCTCAGAAGCATAACTCCTGTGTAAATGAAAAGTACATTACATTTCTCTCCAATACCATAGAATATTGTAAAATCAAATTTTAAAAATAACACTTGTGATGAAAGGTTCTAGCCTGTCTAGAAATGTAAATGCATGACATGCTTACGCCAGACGTGAAGTACAAGAAGTGCTTACAGATTAAAGTTCCATTTTCTCCTGGATATATAAATAGATTTGTAACATGTTACAAAATCTAGAATGGACTTGAATAATACAAGCATACCTTAGAAAAATTAAAAGCCTTCTGTGCATAGAAATCACCTTCAAAGGGATACAATATACTGTTTTGCCCAAATATATAACTCTCCTCACCTTCAAGATCCCTATCTATGTGATAACCTTTTTATAGTGTAGATTCAGCCCTCTGAGCATGCTGAAGGGGCAAATGAGATGTAAACGCATTATAATTGCTGAATAGCAAACATTTGACTTCATGTAGCAAATGTAAACATAGTGTAGGCTCTGCAACACTATTAGTTGCTAATGGCTTGCCACTGTGAATGATTAGTGTGTGTCAGAGAGAAGGAAGACACAACAGCAATTCAGACAACCTTCCCTGCAGTGGGTGTGTCAGTGAGGATACACCTTCAAAGTGTGGAACTAACTTTTAAATAAAAACAGCACATTTATCATTATTGTTCAATAATAGCCAAACACTCTTGCCTGTGTTGATAAATATTTTCACTCCCATGTACTTTTTTTCATACAGTTAAAGGAAAATGATGCAGACTGCATTATGGAATGCATGTTTGAGATTACAGCAGAGATACGAGAAGAATGAATATGATACAAAGAAAAGACAAAGCTGCATTTGTGTAAACAATGATTGTGCGATCACTCATTGCACTAAATATGAAACCACACATGTACAACCAACTAAGAATGGACAAGTGTATGTCCTATAAATACTGTGGAGGAAATGGGAATTGCTTATATGCACATGATTCTTTTTGCTTTTGTAAAGCTTTGTCTGTGACAAAGAGAGATAACACTCTCCCACTGTGTTTTATAGTTTCATTAGCATGATAATTCAAATACAGAGCTGTATAAAATTCTTTAATGTGTTAAAATATTTTTTGTTTTGCTTTTTTGTTATTTGTATAACTTAGTGCAAACACTGTGAAACATATACATATTTAAAATATAATATCAGTTGCCTTAAGAAGTGCATTCCTGCTTAGCTGCATTGCATGGCGGTCAGCACCTTGGATGATGAGGACTGCATGAATTACACCTGCCAACAAACTATGTATATAGAACACCTTGGAAAGATGTTGAGGCATACAATACATAAAACAGATAGACTGTGGTTCAAGTCCCACATTATTTTTTAATGATAAATGATCAAAAGTTTTCTTTACAAAAATGATGTATATAGGCTTTTGTCTGTCTCATTTGCATGTTGCTCACCTATGTACAAACAGGGTTCACTGCTGCAGACAAAAAAAGCAGCATTGTTACTTGTTTCACCTTCCTCTGCACAAACATGCCAAGTGGCATTGTGCAGCCATCAGCACTTTGGACAATACTGAATGAAAAAAATACACCCACTGCCTAGCTTTCCCTGTAGCACCAGGTGTAAGATCATTACCACAACACAGGTGAGTTAGTGTTCTAATCAGCATACTCCAGGTGTTATTAATGGTGTTCCACTGTAATTTATATAAAAAATAACAATATACAGATAATTATGCATAACAATAACTATGTATAGCAGGTTGACTGACCATACACATAATATCAAATGTATTATATGTGTAACTAGGGGTATAATTTAAATTATGGTTCTGTAATTAAAAATGTATTTTCTGACATGGAATGGATTTAATACTTTACTGACAGTCATCAACACAACTCATATAACACAAGTATAGCTGTAAAACAGAATGTATTGTGTGATCTGACCCAGAACTCAGAAATCTACTCTGAAAGTAATATAACTATATGCATTTCTAGTATATTGTCACACCTTGCACTTCTTCTGTGGCAATGAGAAAAACATGCCTATGCAAAAATATATTCTCTCTTTTACATAGGTTTGGATCCCACATTGTTGAAATTACTATGGTCACGGTGTGAGGCCTCACAAAATATGTGTCAAGTCATAAAATTGATCTTTCCAAATTCAGGTTGCAAAAATCAAGTAATTTAAGATATCAGTGTTGACTATTGGACAAGCTGTTGTCATGTCTAGCAGCACACATGCCATAAATTAATGCCAGCTGTCACATTATCCTTCCTAGTTCATAAACTGCCTTCCTCTTTGTTTGGTAATGTTGCTAAAATTTACTGTGCTAAAAGTACACATAGTTAAACTAGAGTAAAGACAGCAGCTTGAAACATTTACTGTGACAATTATTTAGGCTGCTGAATTTAGCAAAATGCAAATTCCTGTCTGGAGTTTTGACTGAAATCACGTGATTGATTTTTTTTTTGTTACAGTAGCTTCAAGGGTTCATTTCCAGATGGATCGCTTATCATTTCTTAGTGGGATAATACACATGTCATTCACATTTTATCACAGACATATTAAAAATTTCAAAAGTTGTGATTTCTCATGGAGACATATTGATTCTTGCCTGCAAATGAGTATTTGAAGTGATATTCATCCCCTCTACTATCACATATTTAGCTAACCTTGTTCTGCTTGTCATAAGCCTTTTCCCCTCTCCTAAACCTTCTCTAACCATATGTTACTAACTCCATGCTACCCAGCATAAAACAGTAATAATGATAACAGACAAAAAACATGGCCATTACTGTTCCATTGAAATAAACACTGCTAGGTGTATGGCCATCATTCCTTGTATACATTCCATCCATCCAAATACTCTGCATGTGTGTATCTATTAATTTGATGGATGGTATCTGCAGAGTGACTTGACTGTGCTAATACATAATAGTAAAATGTTACCTTAATGCAATAGTTTATCATTGCTCATGTACTGTGGAATTTGTTTAAATCATCTGTAGGATTCTGTTAGTGACATGTTCAGGTGATGGATGAAATCTTCATCTAATGCCATGTGCAAACTGTCCTTACTGTGAAAAAGCATACAACGCTCTCTTTTAAGGATATATGGCCATACACAAATAGCATATCTGGTGATTAAAAAAAAAAATTATTTCAAAACATGTACCAGCCTTTGTCATTTCTCGAAAGCTGGACAAGCTATTAAATTGTGATTTGAAGCGAAGCCTGCAAAACAGTTAATAGTTGTATAACTGTATAGAGATAGGCATTAATGATAAAAATTGCGGAAGACACATGCAAACTGTATTGTAATCATTGCCACATTTGCAGGACTTATCACATTTGCCTGTGTAATACCATCAGGAAGTAAATGAGGTGGATTCAAACCCTGTGTTATCTGCGTACTGAACATATGCTCATTGCTTTTACACCTCCTGCCACAGGGAAAGCTAGGCACGCAGTATATTTTTTATACTTAGTACTCTCCAGAGTGGTGATGGCTGCATATTGCTGCTTAGCGTGTTTGCACAAAGGAAGGTGAAAAAAACAGAGATATTATGATTTTCTCATTTAATTACAGAACGGCGTTTGCTCATTACTTAACTCTGTGTAAATGGGAAAGGCAATAGCAACAGTTTTTAATGTCATAAAAGTTATGACTGAACATTTCCAATATAAACTACAGTAGGAACACCAAGTATCTGTTAGCTATTTCTGCCATAGCATATATGCATAAACAATTCTCTCAAGTTCAAGTTGTGCTATGTAAAGAGTTGTTTGGCATGTACTGCTATAGTTATTGCCCAGTTACTCTTCATCCCATCAAAAGCCATTTAAAAACACAGCCAAAGGGAAGGAACTTGTTAGTAAGTGAACACATATTTACTCAGACTCGTGTGCCCTGCAAACCATGCACTGGAAAATGTTATGTCAGTAATAGGTCTATTGTCAAGTGCACTACAGAAATAAGGAGCAAAACTATGCTGACCATATAAAAAAAACTCCAGCTATACTCTGTGGCATATCATCTACTCAGAGGCGATCTCTGCTTAACATACAAGGCCATGTCAATCCCTGAGCTGTTGCACATGCTCCACTTAAAGAAATCCCAATCCCTCAGAGCCACACGCTCCAGGGATCTAAACCTTGTCATCACAATGAACAAAACATGCTGGAGGGATAGGTTCCTGACCCAGAGACTCCCCATACTCTGGAATGGACTGCCTATACATGTCAAGCAGAACGTCTCCTTGGCTTTCTTCAAAAGGAACCTTGATGATTGGATGGGAGATAGAAAATTCACCCCGGGGATCACATCGGTCGCCCTGCTAGACAGGGGTCCAGGGAAGTAAATATTGTGGGAAGAAATATCCAGAGAATTGTTATGGCTAGGCTTGTATAGGCCCTAGGGCCGATAGCCTAGTACCAACCTATGAACCTATGAATTGCATTGTTGCATTAGTTAAACCTTTACACTGACACTAGACATTGAGATTGTCTTATACATGTCTTACTGGGACATCAAAAAATCACAGTATGAATACTCATACATCAGCACTTGCATTCATGCTGTTCACAAAATATGCATGTAAGTGTGTAAGACCGAGTGTGTACAACTTACTGAGAAACAGGTACATGTATGTCTCAGTTCTGCAACATGCTTTTATGACAGCTTAATGCATATAAGTTATGAAGCTGCCATTTAAAGTATTTCCACACACTGCAATTAAAACAGAAAATCCAAAGTCCACATTTTTTTTTTGCACACCAGTTTCATAACAGTATATGTTATCCAAAACTAATGATGATGTCATCATCTATAAATACCACTTCAATGATGGAGCAAATATACTATGTTCTGCAGATGGGACAAAATAGTTTGGAGTTCAAATTGCACAACAGACAAATTGCATGTGCCTATATGTGTAACTGTGTATGTCCATAGTAAGAAGAACATTAGTCTGTGTCCTACTGTCATCACTCAAGTCTCATGAACAACAAAGTTTTACATTCATACATGACTATACAGCAGTTTCGTATAGCCCTTCCAACATCTTCTTCCTAACATACGATGATGATGTCGTCTGCTATAAAGTGCTGTCTGACACTATTAAAGTCAGACGTACTGTGAAGCTAGCATTTAGTACTGCGTTCTATAGCTAGGAAGCTTTTTTGATCTCACTAAATCAATCTGTGCCCGTGTGTCTGTGTGTGTGTGTGTGTGTGTGTGTGTGTGTGTGTGTGTGTGTGTGTGTGTGTGTGTGTGTGTGTGTGTGCATGTCCATTCTACAATGAGTCTGCAGACAATTTTAAAAACACATGTGAGGCTGCAGCTATGTCATACACTTCTTATCATCAACTTACATTTATGATGTGATTACCTTCCAAAGTTCACTCTGACAGAATACTGTGTTCTCTAGCTTGTATAGCTAGATAGATTGTGGTTGTAATCTCATAGAAGGCAATATGTGTGTGTTTATTCAAATATGAGTGAGTAGATAATTTTCCACCAAGATGTGACTCCACATATATGTAACACACTCCTCCCAACATTTTCTTCTCAGCATACAATGATGCTGTAATCCTCTATAAATTATACTGTAGCAGTGTAAAGTCAGACATCTGTGGTAGTGCTACCGTTGCATTGTATGTAATCCAAATTCTATACCTATATAGGCCTAATGTTCAAATCTAACCTCATTTAACTGCTGTGTATGTGTGGTCGGTGGTATATTGCTGCCAGTATGTGATCTTTTGAGTCACTATTCATTTAAATCCCACTCAGGAGAACCTTTAACATAACTTTATTAATCCAAGATTCCCTAATTCTCTCTGCCAACATAACACGCTTTATGCAGAATGATGTATGATATCATCATCTCAAAGATGCACACATGCATTGTGAAGCACAGCCCTTCTATGACCTTTTGCAAGTTATCTGCAGACCACTGGATGTGTGATTGCTAATTCTGCCATGTGGTAGTGCACATGTCACATACGGATAGAGGCAGTAAGGTAATACAATCAAACACATACACACATAGGCATGTACCTCTACTATCTTCCATCATATAGCTATAGCGATTTTTGTTTAAATGATGTAATAATGGCTAGAATTGTATGAAATGTTTGCTGTTAGCCTAGTAATGTCCTATGATCTTGTGAAGATTGCCCATGTCAATGTTGCTGTCGTCCACATGTGCTGTGTTGAGATGTGGATGTACGGTAGCCCTACAACAATGTATTCCAGTCTGTGATTTGAGGTAATGTATTGATGGCCACTGCTGTCATTTGATTATCTGTTCCTTCCATAACAGATGTGGTAATGTGCCTCTTGAAAACTACTGATGTGGGATGATGCTATGTATATTGTTGCCTTAGGAAGGCATGTGTTCTTGTAGTGGAGAATATTAACATTCTACACATTTCTCATTCATCCGTCATAGTGACACTTGCAGTATGACACGTGTGTGCATGTGTGTGCCTATCATCATGAACTGCTATGTGAAACACAGCAGTTTTACATCATACTGCTTACATGGGCACATCCACTTTATTTAAGCCACATATTGTAATGCTGTTATATACACAAACATATAACCAGTTCAGATTCACTAGCAACTTTGGGGAATTCATTGTATGCACAGTTGTGTTGCTATTCACAACAACTAGTCAGGTGTTGCCCAGCAGTATTGTGTGACTGTCAGCATTTGTGTCATTAACTGTTCTGCATGCACCATATCCACCTCAGCTATAATGTGCCCATATATGCTATCAGAGGCCTCACACACACCTTTTCAATGATAAACATATAGGAATATGATGTGCAAGTGATGTAATGAAGTAAGATAGGTAGAGCTGTACTACTGTTTTAACATTTCCACTGTCTGTCATGTGATGCATACCCAAGGTTGTATTTGGAGGTGTTGTCACAAATCATTTTTTAAGTAAGTACAAAATCTTATGTGTAATACACAGTTATGCAAACAGATGGTTGCAACTGGCACTACCAGTACTCAAACAGAGGCAATAGACAACCTGCTAGCTGACAGATTTGGATCAAGCTTCACCCTACTGCCCCCTCTGCTCATCACCCAAAGTATACATGCAAACATTGCTTAGTATATTTTCTCAAGAGAGCAGCTCATCTGTGCACTCTCGTAGGCTAAAAACACAGCATTAATGAGCCCTAA
Source organism: Protopterus annectens (assembly GCF_019279795.1). Lineage (NCBI taxonomy): Eukaryota > Metazoa > Chordata > Ceratodontiformes > Protopteridae > Protopterus > Protopterus annectens. Next base: position 233,765,740 of record NC_056735.1, on the reverse strand, counting down.
CAACATCCAAGGTGGCCTTGTCAATAAATTAAAATATGACCTAGCACACAGAGTTGGATTCCTACTTAAATACAGCCTCCAGACAGGCTATTTTCTGGTAGAATGGTACAAAGCAACAGTCATGTCTGAGCAAGGGGGTACCATCACCCAACACAGGTAATTATATACCCATAAGTCTGTGTAGCCTCATCAGTAAGGCAATGGAAAGAATCATCATGGACCTTATCAACAAGAACATAGGTAATCTCCCGACTGTGGAACAAACCCATTTTTTATTCATTAAGGCTTGATCGTTTATGTTAAATCTGTCTGACTTCTTTGAGAAGGTCACCGAGGTCATGGATGAGGGGAAAGAACATGCATCCCATATAACTTGACCCGGTCAAGCTATTTGACACAATTCCACACTTAGGTATTACACAGAAACTGTCTCAACTGGCCAAAAATCTGTACATCATCAAGTGGGTAGCCCAATGGATCACCAGCAGGACACATACTGTCAAAGTGTGTGAATTCACCTTTAGCAAGAGGCCACTGACCAGTGCAGTACCACAGGGTTCTATACGAAGCCCTTTCCTGTTTGGCATTTAATTCACAGAAGTCAAGGGCAACTTAAACAGCCTTTGACCAGCTTTGGATATGACTGCAAATTGTGGACAATCCTTGAATCCAGTAATGATATTGATATACTGCAGAAAGTGTTAATTCACAAAAATGATTGGTGCCAAAGACATGGAGACACATTAAAATGTCCAAAAATGCATAATTATTCCCATTTGTAAAGGAAATACATGAGCTAATTTCAATATAGACAGCACACACCAATGAGTGGACCCAGTGCATTTGATCTGGGTACTCAGGTAGATAAAAATTGGAAGTTTGACCACCATGTGTTCACAGTGGTAACAAATCCATTCTATGTGGCACACACATAAGTATGGACATGTCATCAAGATCAAAGGACATTAAAATATGTAATATCTTTAACACTTAAACCCTTTTGTAAATAGTTTATTTAGATTTAATAGTTGTTGACTGTATATTGTTGTTAACCTGTGTAAATTATGTTTTATTTTGCAAAGTTATGAAATTACATTCATTTTGTAAAATCAGTAAAAACATTTACGCAAAAAAAAGATCAAAGGGCATTATAATTTTATTGTACTTGACCCTCATCACAACAAAAATTGAATAGCAATTCACCCTTTTGCATGTAACTCCCTACACATCTGCAACAGCTGGAGAAAAAACAGAGACTTTGCACAAGAAAGATGCAGGGTGTAAAAGACAAGTCCAACACAGAAATATTAAAAGCCAGATTACTGTATACTGTCCCCTACAGACTATTAAGTGCTGATTTGTGTCTGGCCTAAGGGGCATTCTAAAATCGATATCTGACAGAAATGTTAAACATTAATAAAGCAAACTGCACAAGGGTCACGCATTCCAAGGATGTTAACCTAGCCCCTGACACAATAAATAATGTTGGAGAGATAAAAACAGCTCTCAGAAAGTGCACCTTCTCTGGAACAAGCTTCTCATTCATGTAAAGCAAAGGACTTTCCTGACCAAATTCAAGTGCAGCCTAGATCAATGGATGGGTACTGGTAATTGTACTCAAGTTGTTATGCCCATATCCCTCTTGGATAGAAGCATTTGGACTTACATAACATAGATTGAGCTCATAACTGTGTAGAATTTGTTCACAAAGCAATTTTAAATTGTGAAACTCATGTTAAATATGGCTAGGCTTTATGAATTCCAATTGTATCCGAGGTACAACTGTAGTGTGACTGCACAGCATCACAGACATAACAGTACATCAAGTATTACCACTTGATAGTTTCCATGATCACATATGGATGTATGTCAAGATTTCATGGCAGTATAACATTTTGACTGGCAATGTCAGGGGGACAGTTATTGTGTGGCACATGCCTTGAAGTTTGACGTGCTTATACAGTGTGCTCCATGCATTGTTTGGTATATGGACAGTATCACAGTGACAGCTCCCTTGTGCATTGATGCTAGACTTTGCAGTGCTGTAGTTTTTGTGCACGAGCATAGTTGATGTGTTGCCATCCGTCTCACATTCTGCTGTAACATTCATTATAACACACTATTTCTTCATTCACTCATCAATTGAAGATGCTTTAGACAATATCCATTGCTATGACATGTTGCACATGCATGCAATACACAGCTATGTGTAGGGAATCCACGCATAATAGTGTTTTGTTTGCAAGTGTTGTTATTCTTATGGCTGATACCTGTGTCTGCCAGGGATGCTTTAGTCAAGTGTATTACATTTGGCATAGTGAGCTTGCATAGGTCTTGTTGCCCATAGGTTCATAGGTTCATAGGCAGGTACTAGGCTATCTGCCTGAATACATTTATAAGCCTAGCCGGAATGTGTTGGCTTTTGCCACCCCTTTAGATTAGTTCCCTGTGCCTCTGTCCAGCAGAGCGATTGAAGTGATCCCTGGGGTAAACTTTCTGTTTCCCATCCACTCGTCAAGGTTTCTCTTGAAGAGGGTTAGCGAGGAGCTCTGCCTAATGTAGATTGAAATCTTGTTCCAGAGCATGGGAAGTCTCTGGGGCAGGAATCTATCCCTTCAGCGCATCCTATTTATTGTTGTGGTGAGGTTTAGATCCCTGGAGCATGTGGCTCATGGGGATATGTTTTTTTTTAGGTGGAGCATGTCCATCAATTCTGGGTTGGACATGGCCTTGTATGTCAGGCAGAGATCACCTCTGAGTAGGTGGTATGCAACCGAGCACAGCTGGAGTTTCTTCAGTCGAGCTGCATAGGGCATCTGCTTGAGGCCAGTGATCCTCTTGGTGAGGAACTTCTGTCATCTTTCCAGTTGTTGCAGGTGTCTTGTAAGGTACATCCCAAATGGGGCATTGTACTCTATGATTGGTCTGATGAGTGATGCATAGAGGGGCCCAATGACCTCTTTCAATCTGAATGCAAACCCTTTTGTGATTAGGTGGGCCACATAGAAGGATTTTCTAACCTCTTTGGCAATGTGATTATTAAAAGGGAGGTTACTATCTACTTCGGTCCCCAGATCCCTTATTACGTCTTCTGTATTTAGGGTGCTACCACCTATGTGGTAGTTTGTGGGTACTTTGTTTTTTCCAAAGGGGATGACTATGCACTTTTTGGCATTTAGCTTGAGGCCATGGTTTTGACACCAGGTATCTGTCTCAGTAAGACCCTTTTGGAGGATGTCTGTGTCAGCTGTAGAGTCAATTATAGCCCCTAGTTTGCAGTCGTCTGCAAACTTGGTCAGCCATAATCCTCCTGTGCTTGCCTGTATCTCTGAGAAGTATATACCGAACAGGAGGGGTCCTAGAACTGAGCCCTGGGGAATGCCACTTGTAACCAGTTTATAGTCAGACCTAGCTCCTGCAACTCTTACCATGTGGGTTCTGTCCGTGAGCCAGATGGCAACCCATCTCATGATGTAGCAGTTTATGTTCAGGCTGGTGAGCTTGTCAATAATACCTGAGTGGGGAATGGTGTTGAAGGCCTTTGCAAGGTCTAGGTAGGCTGTGTGGAATGCCTTTCCCTTGTCTATAGCCTTGGTAACTGTCTTAAAGAAGTCCACCAGGTTTAGGAGGCATGATTTGCCCTTAACAAAGCCGAACTGGGCAGGGTCCAGTATTTGGAGGTTTCCAATGTCTCTGTTAATGAGATCCATGATGATGCACTCCATTGCTTTGCAGACCAAGCTAGTCAGGCTTATAAGGCAATAGTTCTCGGGGTCCGTTGTGGCTCCACCTTTGTGGAGTGAAATAACCATTGCTGTGCACCACTCTGTGGGCACATAGCCTGTGGATTGGCTGAGTTTAAACAGTGTGTTTAGTTGAGGAGTTAGTTCATCTTTGAGCTTGTGTAGGACGCAGCCTGGGACACAGTCCAGTCCCATTGATGCTGTGTTTTTGGCTTTGGAGAGGGCTGTTTTAACCTGAGTGTCTGTGATTTCAGGGGCACTACATTTTTCTGGTATAGTTATGGGCTCATTTGGGGGTGAGAGGGGGTGAAGTTTGCACTGAACCTGTCTGCCAGGATGTTGGCTTTATCAGTCGGTTCAGTGTATTTTGTGCCATTCTGCACTAACTCCAAGCAGATCTGAGAATTGCCACTTAGATTCTTGACATAGCTAAAAAATGCCTTGTGGTTATCTTTGGAGTCCATGGCAATTTTTCTTTCGAAGCTTACCTTGGATGATTTTATGAGGGAATGTAGTTTCTTGCTGATACTGATCAGGGATGTCTTCTCTTCCTGGGATTTTACTCTTTTCTGTACTAGTTTCCTCCTTCTTTTGTATAGCTTGTTTATGGCAGGGGTCCACCAGACTGGTTTCCTTTTCTTGGAGGAGTGAGTCTTGGTTTTGTTTGGGATAGCATGATCCATCCATTTTTGTAGGTGCCCGTAGAGTGCATTAGTAAATGATTTTGCAGCTTGGACACCATTATCCTTTAGCATGGGGGCTTTGAAACTTCCCAGATCAGTCTTAAGTAACGTGAAGTTAGCTTTTGAAAAGTTTTTCACAGTGGTTTCTTTGACCGGGAGTGGTGGCAGAATGTGGATATCCAGAGTGATTAGTTTATGGTCAGATCTAACCAGCGAGGGGTTGACCTCCGGTGTGGAACACCAGTCGGCCATGTTGGTGATGACCAGGTCCAATATGTTGTCACCTCTGGTGGGGGTGTTGACCAGTTGATCCAGGGCATTTGAGTTTATAAATTCTAGGGAATGTTGGGCAAGGGAGTTTTTACTTGAGTAGTTCTCCCAGTTAATGTTTGGGTAATTGGAATCACCCAATATCAGGGTGTTTGGTAGGACCTTTATGTTTCCCAATGTTTCCCAGGAATGCAGAGTAGGGGTCCTGGGACATGGTGGGTGATCTGTAGCAAGCTATAATTTGAATAGCAGTTTTGCCCATTGTTAGTTGCACGTGGATGATCTCTGAAGCATCGTGCTGTGCCACTAACCTGGAGGTGTGGGTATCCTTGATGAATATTGATACTCCCCCACCTTTTCTATTTTGGTCCAAGTTTTGTGGCCAAAATGTATGGTATGAGTTGTAGTCTGGTAGTGCTGGGGTGCTGCCTGGAGCCTTAAACCAGGTTTCTGTTAATGCACATATATTGATTTTCTCCATACTGAGGAGTGTCTCGAGTGCATGCATTTTGAGGTTTAGACTTCTGCCATTGAGCAGCATTACCCTCAGATTTTTGTTACTTGTGCTATTTACAGCAGTGGGTTTGTCTTTTGAGCCTTGCCTAAAAAAGGCGCTATGGGGGTGGCAAGAGCCTTGGCCAGTATTCGAAAGCCTAAGGGTGACAGGTGCAAGCCATCTCTAGTGAAGCAGCGTGGCTTTTCGAGCATGTCATCCCAGGCTGATAGACACTGGATCCCCTTTGAATGACACTCGAAGCTTAGCCAATTGTTGAAATTGATAATTTTTTCTCTGTACCGTGATATCATTCTTGGTGAGGCAGGATGCTACTCAAGGTCAGGGTCATTCCGGCCTGGGCTACGTGAGCAGAGAGCTCCTCCGTGTCTCTTTTCATGTAGTCCAGGGAGGTACGGCTCAGGTCATTCACACCAACATGGACAATGACAGAGTCATGTCTGTACTTGTTCTGGAGTGACCTGAGTGATTGTGTTATGTGGGGGATCCTGGCACCTGAGAGGCAACTAACAATAACCTTCTCCTTGTCCAGCCTAGTGAGTGGGACATCAGTGTGCCTGACTATAGAGTCACCTATTACTAGTGTGTTGGGTATGTTATTTTACCTTAAGAGCTGTGATTGTGTGGCACACTGGTTTTGTGAAGTATGTGTTTCATGGTTATTGTTGGGAGGTTGGAGGTTGCTTGGATGTCTGCTTTGGAGGTCTCTGTTGCTTTTGCAGATTTTTATTTAGAGACTCCGAGTATGTTTTTGTGTATTTATGTGTGTTTTTTGCCAGTGCTGGTTTCATAGGTCTATGTGAGACTGGTGGTGTGATGCAAGTAATTCCCTTCTCCTCTTGACTGCCTGGTCCAGTCTTGGGTTGAGAGAGCTGGCTGTATAATTGCATCTCTCGCATGTATTAGTGTTTGGTGGAAGGAGGAGAGGGTTGTCTGTGTACATGAGGCAATTGTAACATTGCCTCAAAATGCCCAGATTCACCATTTGGACTGGAGAGTACACCTGAAACTGCCCTTTGGACATGCCTGGATAGGTACAGTGAACTGTTTTACTGATTGGCTGGTAAGGTTGAATAGAGAGCTTTGTCCTTCTCTACAGTGTAGGGGCGTATAGTGCTAAGGTTTATTAGTACTTACTATGAGTTTTGAGCAAGTGCCGGGATGAGAAGTGAATGATTTGAGTGCTTAAGTTGAAAGTTTGTCTAGTTCCAAGGGAAAAATTGAAGAGTAGACTTTGTGGAGCAGGGAATAGTTATACCCTAGCTAACTGGCACTGCCTGACATGCAAAACCTTGCAAATGTGGGTTTTATAACCAGGAAATTGAAAGAGGGAAATGAAAGAGATAGAAATTAGCCCAAAATGGCCAATAAACTACTCATTTCTAGGCTGAAACCACTCCTCCAGGGACAGATAGGCTGCTCAAAGCTCCCTCTCTCACAGTGAACAGAGGAACTTCCTTCTATCCAAATAAGGTATGGGCAAACACAGAAACTTGTAACACAGCTCTGAATTCAGCACTAACCTGAAAACTGGACGAAACCAGCTTAGAAAGGTGTGAAAACAAGTATTTTTTTTTATTTTGTTTTTTTCAGAAAATAAAGCAGATACAATCAAAAAAAAAACACTTTAAATGCACAGGAATGGCTATCACACTTGAGTTAAACAGGTAATTTAAACAGAAGATGACTTTGTTAAAGTGCAGGCATTAAAATAAGTACAATATGTAGCTGAAACAAGCTGTTTAAATCACAAAAACTCTAGAAAATCAGTGTTTTAGGCAGAATTAGCTAAAGGCAGAAAGAAAATGCAGAAAAATGATACTTAATCACTCCAACGTCTCTCTTTTGTCTCTCTGCTGCTGTAGAACTCTGCAGGGCACCAGGCAGGAGCTTGCTGAGCTGTATCTAGCACAAAAAACCTTGCAAATGCGGGTTTTATAGCAGGGAAATGAACAGGATAGAAATTAGTAAAAATGGCCAATAAACTACTAATTGCTGGGCTGAAACTAGTCCACCAGGGACAGAGAGGCTGCTCAAAGCTCCCCCTCTCACAGTGAACAGAGAAACTTCCTTCTAACCAAGTAAGGTATGGGCAAACACAGAAACTTGTAACACAGCCCTGAATTCAGCACTAACCTGAAAACTGGACTAAACTACCTTAGAAAGGAGGGAAAAACAGGTATTTTTTTTCAGAAAATAAAGCAGATACAATAAAAAAAAACACTTTAAATGCACATAAATAGCTATCACACTTGAGTGTGTAGCCTACAACAGTTAAACAGGTAATTTAAACACAAAAACAACTTTGTTAAAGTGCAGGCAGTAAAATAAATACAATATGTAGCTGAAACAAGCTTTTTAAATCACAGAAACTCTGGAGAATCAGCATTTTAGGCGGAATTAGCTAAAGGCAGCAAGGAAATGCAGAAAAATTATACTTAATCACTCCAAAGTCTCTCTTTTGTCTCTCTGCTGCTGTAGAAAAATAAGCAGCTTGCAGGTCTTGAACCCAGGACCCTATACACCATAGTCACAGTAGTTAACCACCAAGCCATCACAAGCCATACAGAACTATTCTTTGGTATACATACCTAATAGGAATTGACCATGCAGACTCCCCTTCAAGGTGTTGTACAAGATGCATGTATGATATGTATTTCTTTGTTGCACCCAGTAAATACAGAGATCACTGACAGCATTGTTGGCATGAGTTTGATTCTTGCTCATGTGGCTTGTGCCTTTTCTGTCATGTAGACCTATACCTATCAAATGGTTAGGACTGCCACTAAACTCTAGGTTTAACATTGTCCAAATTAACCCCTCCAAAGACAGTTTATTTTGTAAAAGGGGTGATGCCTTTCCTTTATAGAATACTGACAATCATAGTTGTACACACCTGTTCCTGCAGATCATATATAATAACTTAAACTTATATATTCTGGCAATGTCACAAATTAATGTTTTTAATATTTTTAAATTGTTTCTGATTGTGCCTGCTTTTGTCAGCAGTTGTCCAAGAGTCTGTTGCTATGTCTCCATGAATGTTTGTGAGGTATGCTGACATTTCAGTCATATTCAAGCATGATTTTGCAGATCTTCACAACATGCACATATCCCATATTGTATATACAATCCTTGCTAATTGTCCTTTCCAGTGAGCATGTCAATGATGTTTGTATCACAACTATTCATCTTCACTGACATGTAACCTTGTGTAACAGTCACATATATAATCTCATGTGTGATGATATAACTATACTCACACAGGAGATGTAAACAGCAGTACATACTGTGCTATGTACATATGTGCTTAATGTTATGCTACTAACTTGTCTTGGGAGTGTACATACATTGACATATCTTTACATATTTTACATACCCTCTTCCTCTTTCTTCATTCCTAGCATCCATGTCTGTTGTCATTTTAATAAGCACACTTTCCCTGCCTAGTGTATTTGTGTTGGAATCTATTTGCCCTTGCTGATCACCCCAACATCCTTTATTTCAGTATGCAAAAACGTGTTGTAGTATACACTGCACTGAGTACACTTTTCTATAATGTGTTACTACTGCAGTCAGTGCAGTATTTTTTCCCCTGGTAGTCATTGTGACTGTCCATGCAATCTCACAGAGCATGTTTGCTCATAGGAAAACTTGTGTGCATGTTCAGTCTGCGTTCATGCTGCACTGCATCATTTCCTGGCTGGCAACACTGTTGCAGGCCACAAAACCTCACTTGTATCTGTGTAAGCTCGATAAGCAGCATGAATATGCGATCAGTGCTGCTGTTGATTGTGCAAAAATGTGAACTCTATGTAGAATTCGCGGAAAGCATACATGGAGTTTATTGAATGCCCGGGAGTGTTTTTTTTTCCCACAGTTATGAATTTAATTCCATATGTGGCATTTTGCCATTGGAGGTATTTTATTCTTTCAGAGGTCATACAGTATCATTTTTAGGAAACTACTCATAGCAGAACACCTGGGAATAAAGTAAATGCACACTCCTCTGTATTTTAAGTGCAAGCATATGAAACAGCTAACACTGTGATAGAACAAAATTGTTGTTAGGAAGAGATTCGTCCACACACACAGTTTCAGAACGAATCAAACCCAGTTCCATAATATTTGTTCTGTGACCTTATTTTGAAGTGTAGTATTCTTCAGTCAAGTTATAGCAGTAATTTTAACTGTACATACTTTGTGTCAACCAATATGATTATGACATAGGGTATCTCCTACTGGAGTCTTGTGAGAAATCTGAAATCATGCAAATATGAAATTTCTATCACGTACTTATTAGACACCTTCTTAATAACTGGGTGTAGGGATAAATGAAGCAGTTGATTTAGCTGCTCAAGCATTACCAAAAATAAAAAGTATCAAATGACAATAAATGATGTTATCATCCCTCAGGCTATCCATATTTATAAATGTTGACTTAATCTGTTATATAGTTTTAAGTAAATTTCATCAGTTACTAATATTATGTTTTCTCTTTTGTAGAAAAGATTAGTAGCTCTGACTCCTCAAGTGTCCCATCCCTATCAGGTAATTCCTTTTCTGTTATAAAAATTAACAACAACTGTAATGTTTATTCTGTTTATTATGAATTTCAAATTATTTATTAGTGGTGTAGAAATTAGAGCTTCACATGTACTTAAGAGAATGATACATATTAACATTTAAAAAGTGAACCTAAAACTGAATTTGAGTGTGGAACAACAGGCCACTAGAACAACTAGTGTGGAGCCTTGTGTATTGTGTCACAAAGACTGTGCATTCTCTAGATTATTAATGCACTCTCACCAAACAATTGATCTACTATGGTTACTTACCAAAGTTTAACTTTGTAATTAATTTTATGTGGTTGCTCCATCTCTATGGAGTTTACTCATCTCTGTACTCAGTAAAGAGTATGTCAGCCAATTAAATGTCTCAACGATTTTAGTATGTTACTTCAATATTCTTCATTCTCATAATATAAATGGAAAGCATACAAGTACTCTGTTATTCTTACCATAATCTGGCATAAAGATAGCATATATCTTTGTGCTTTAGATACTACAGATGGACAAGCCAAGTGTTTTTCAATTGCAGCCAAGCCAGCAGCAAGCCATGGGTCAGGGCTGACTGCACAAACCGAAGCAATGATCAAGTCCTTCGAGTATGTATGTGGTTATACTGTGTAGCATTTGTACTTCTTCAGCATTACAGTTACAGCTTTGGCCAAATAAAATGCTCATCTTGACCACGACTAGTTTTATTTAAGTCTAGCTTGTGCTGCTTGTGGCCTGCCCATCTGTTCATGACTGACAGCTCAGCTGCTAGAAAAGAGGCATCTCACAGGCTGTAATGTCATGGTGGTGTATGTGCATTTCTTTTTTTTCTTACCTCATAACTATAGTTAGCTAATATCTTTCAGTGGCTGGAAGAAGGGATTTTTGATAGGTGACTTTTACTGTAACATAATGTAGCATTGTAAATAATGAGCTAGACAAAGGTATGCTGGCTGGTTATGACATTTCATATATTTACATTATGCAGTGGTAGTGCTGCAGTAGCATTGTTGCCTCACAGTAAGACGCTGTCCGTTTCGATTCTTAGCTAGAGCATCTTCTGCGTGGAGACATGCATGAATGGGCGTACCTTCATTGAAGGTTGTGCCTCAGGGCTGGCAACTCGGCACGTAAAAATCTACTGCCAATCATTAGTGGACCGGAGTTCCGCTGTGGCGACCCCTAACCGGGAAAAACCGAAAGACACAACAACAACATTATGTGGAAGATGCTTTTAAAATAAGCACAAGCTTTGCCTCGAGTTTAAAACAAATACAGGGAGGGTATTCAGAAACCTGTAGCAAACTGAATAAACCTGTCCCTGGCAGTTATTTTCAGTGCACTATGATTTTCCAGTTCAGAGACAATTGCAGTGCTAGAACAGTAAGACTCTGGCATGTAGCGCTACACCAGTCTTGCTGGAGAGGTTTTCACTGTACTATTGTATCTTAGTTGTTTATACACTGTGTGACCTCATCTTTCACTGTTTTGTACTGATTTTACATCAGTACTCTTTGTTGGGTCTATTAGCTGTTATCTGTGCAATTAATAGTCCAGCCCCACAAAAAAGACATATCTGTCACCATGAATTCCCAGCTTGCTTTAGCCTCATCCTTAGCCAGCCTATCAGCTCTCAATTTTCTGAGGCAGTGTAGCCACTGCTTCATGTTTATTGATGACCCACTTCATTAAACACATGTGGGTTTCTCTGGTGACAGAGTACCTTTCAACTTTTCACATTTTTGAGGGACACCCTAATTTTCTCTCAAGATTTTGTTCCACCACTCCTAAGATTAGAAATTATTTTGAGAAGTTCTAAGTTAATAGCACCATAATTTAAAAAGTGTCCCTATTTGGGTGCCTTTTCCTAAATATTTTTTGCTTTGGCTGTAAGCCTGGAGGTAAAAGTTGAGAGGTATAGATGCACTTATTTCTCTAAATTGGTAGTTAATGTCTCTATCCCACCCACTGTCAGTAAAAGAACTACAACAGCATTATATTATTACATCACCAAACCATTTCTTCTACAAATGTAGAGGTAGAAAACATATCCTTGCCTAAGCCTCATAGGCCTCATAGACATCTTACTAGGTTACATTAGTCATGTAGAGCTACACACCTACTTGCTGTTACTGGTAGTCATCTGTACTGCAAGCCTGCATCATTACACTACTATAAGCTTTCAGCACATCCTAGCAATGTCTTTCTCACTGGTCTCTCCATTGTAAGACACCCAAATACAACACTTAACCGATTACCAAAGGATAGGGTGACAGCCACCTCTCTGATGCAATGATTAAGGAATTGTGACTCAGCATTAAGCCATACATAGTTTGTTGGATAGGTACTTGTCTGTCTGAAAAGAACCCATAAAATTGGGGGCATTTGCTCTGGAAAAGAAAAATAGCAACAGTGATATCCTACAAGGCACTGTCCTGGGTCCCCTCCTTATTGGCGTATATAATATAGTTCTGTGACATATAAGTTGGTATAACTGGACCTTAGCTAACCAGGTTTGCTGATGATTGCAAAGTGGGAGCTTCAAATCCCATTCTAATGCTCAAATTCTCCAGAAAAGGCTATGCCAAACAAATGCTTGATGTATTAATCATGAGCTTACCCCCAAACAACAAGAAATGCAGTATAGATTCCATTGGTAAATCTAATCATGGGTTTATCTTCAAATATCAAAAAATACAGCATAGATTCCATTGGTAAATCTAATCATGGGTTTATCTTCAAATATCAAAAAATGCAGCATAGATTCCATTGGTAAATCTAATCATGGCTTTATCTTCAAATATAAAAAAATGCAGCACAAATCCCATTGGTAAATCTAATCATGGCTTTATCTTCAAATATAAAAAAATGCAGCACAAATCCCATTGGTAAATCTAATCATGGGTTTATCTTCAAACACCAAAAAAATGCAGCATCAATTCCATTGGTAAATCTAATCATGGGTTTACTTCAAATACCAAAATATGCAGCATAGATTCCATTGGTAAATCTAATCATGGGTTTATCTTCAAATATCAAAAAATGCAGCATAGATTCCATTGGTAAATCTAATCATGGGTTTATCTTAAAACACCAAAAAAAATGCAGCATCGATTCCATTGGTAAATCTAATCATGAGTTTATCTTCAAACACCAAAAAAATGCAGCATAAATTCCATTGGTAAATCTAATCATGAGTTTATCTTCAAACACCAAAAAATGCAGCACAGATTCCATTGGTAAATCTAATCATGGCTTTATCTTCAAATATAAAAAAATGCAGCACAAATCCCATTGGTAAATCTAATCATGGCTTTATCTTCAAACACCAAAAAAATGCAGCATTGATTCCATTGGTAAATCTAATCATGGCTTTATCTTCAAACACCAAAAAAATGCAGCATAGATTCCATTGGCAAATCTAATCATGAGTTTATCTTCAAACACCAAAAAAGGCAGCATAGATTCCTTTGGTAAATCTAATTATTGGTTTATCTTCAAACACCAAAAAAGGCAGTATAGATTCCTTTAGTAAATCTAATTATGGGTTTACCCTCAAACGCCAGGAAATGCAGCATAGATCCCTTTGGTAAATCTAATCAAGGGTTTACCCTCAAACACAAAGAAATGCAGCATAGATCCCTTTGGTAAATCTAACATTACTACTGCTTACCATATATATAACATTCCAGTTAAATTTGACACAGTCATCGGGGGTACATATATTGATAACAGACTCTCCTTTAACTCCATGTCTCTTTGCTGGTTAGAAACCCCTTCTATCTTGCACAAATTATCCTTTATGGTATCTCCTAAAGATCTGAATAAGTCATAATCAAAATTTATTCATATCTTATGTCCATCAGTGAATATAATGTACCCTTCAGTATGTACCTTGCTAAGCACCTAAACCAGCATGAGGCACCTCAATATTTCCTCACCAAAAACATCTCAGATTTCAGCACCCTTAACTAATGACAAACTAGAAGTCCTATCTACTCAGTGTCATATAGAATCATGTGGCATGATCTCTACTTAGCCGACCTTGCTATGAATGACCCAGCACTCTTTGAACTCCTTCACCTAACTAAAACCAGTAATAAAGCAACTATCTGTTGTAGACACCTACACTTATACTTCTACAAAGACAACATCAGATGTCATGACAGATACCTAACCCAACATATCTCACATTTCCATTGCTGGAATAGGCTGCCCTTTCTTATTTAGCAAGGCCCTCACCTAGCAACCTGGAAAACCAACCTGGCTGACTGGATGAGTGATGACTAATTTTTCTGGGGATATGCAAAGAAAGCCTACTTAATGGAGAAACATTTTTATTGTATTACCTATATTGGGTGATGTGACTGAGCTTCTTGATGATTTCCTTCGAACCTATTAGTACTTCTTAGTGCTTTTTCTGAGATCAGAATTGAGCAACAGAGCAATTAAAAGAATAAATCTACCACTCTGTCTCAGGAGTGAAGCACTGGGAATGAACCCCATGTTGGTGATTTCACACCCATTGCTGCTTAGGGCAGGAGTGGGATTGTTAGTACTTAAGTAGGTAAGTACTACAAGGCCATGTGTGGGGGGCACTTTTGCGCATGTGTGTGTGTGTGTGTGTGTGTGTGTGTAAATGTTAAACAAAGGGAAATGTGCAAGTGATATTTTAGAGAATGTATTTTAGCAATTGCTGCTGCATTGTAGACACTATGAGGTGTGTTGTGAATAGATAGATATGACTGTATTTTCATTTTTAAAAGAAAATTAAAGCTAATTTACATTTTACTTTACAAGGCTATGTAGAGCTTTATGGCTTAAAATGCCCTGGATTGCAGTGAAGTTAAGGATAGATAAATCAGTTTAGAAATGTGCTTGAGATGCATTAACACTGCCAGAAGAGAATTTGCGTGCACTGCATATGACTTCTGTCAGTATTCAGGATGCAAACACTTAAATAAGTTTCTTTTTACTAAAGTCCTCCTGGCCTTTACTCATACTTATTGGTAAAATTATCAAAGCTGATAGTGCATTTTATGATTTAAATGTGTAACTACTTGTGTCTTTTCTATTGCCTAACATGTCATTCAGAGGTTTTCCACTCTGGTTTCCAGTGGTCATTTCTGTAGCTTTGCAGTACAAATTATGGGCTGGGAATCCAAAACAATTTTTTTTCAACCTGCAAAGATAATAACTAAGTGTGATGTTGCAAAAAAATGAGATTCAGAATAAACCAATGTGAAATAATAAAATCATGCTGACTTAAGGTGAATTAATGGGTAATATTTTTAGAAGGACTGTAAATGAATGAGGAGCCATTTTGACCAACAGTGCTGCCTTTTGGCATCTATAAGCTCTGTTCTAGAAGATCCATTTCATATCTTTTACAGCTACTATTGTTTTATAAACTTATTAAGTCCTACATGTTGTAGTCTTCATGAGTAATGATATATATGGCAGACCTTGATGGTCTCCATGATCAACTAGACTCCATGTTGATTTATCTGCTGGTTGACAAATTTTTTGGTTATAAAAATTTAAATAGTACTTGGGTATGATATGTTACAACAAATGGTGAAAAAAAAATGTAATACCTACAGCACTGCAAAGAATAAAAACAACTTGAGTAAAATAAGGGTGCTGAGCTGAGTGATACATGAATTTGTAATTGATTCACAAATGACAGATGTATCAGAAAATGGCTCTAACTTAGAATAGAAAAAAATTGTGTATACCCAGCCGTGCCTGAGTTAGCAAAGTTTAAAATATACTGAAATCATGCTGCAGATAAGGCTGAGATGAGTATGCAGTGAGGTGAGGATATAACAATCATGGAAGGATAAAAATGAAAAGACAGTCTATTTTCAGAGTCAGTTTTACTGGAAAAACTGCAAGACTTGCAAGCAGAGTGCTTTCTGAAACAGTAGAAAGTCCAACAATGGTACATGTGTGTCAAATAAATTGTTAAAATCAGACTGTAAAAATCATTAGGCTTTTCAAAATGACAGTCAATAACACAGGATGCTCAGGTTCAAACAATATTGCTTTACTAATGTACATTAGGAGGCAAAAAAATATACAAAAACAAGTATAGAGTTTTGACTGGCTCTATACAGGAAATACCCTCAATTATATACCATTTGCAATCAGCTTTTGCCCACCTTACTGACGTGGTCAGTCACAGGGCATTTACATCACTATAGTCCATAATACTTCATTCATAAGAAGATGCTGAGGTAATGTTTTTAAAAACTTTCCCATGAGAATAACACAGCCTTGCAAGGCACCTGGTCCATTACAATGTCTTCCTGTAGATGTTACTTTTTCCAAGGTTCTTAGATTAGTTCGGAAACAATGGTCGGTTCTATTCTTAATACGTTCCTTTGTCTCTCTGGTTAGCAGCTGCACACTATCTCTGATAGTGTTCACAAGGCCATCCTTCTCGGTGGAAGGAAGAAAGATATACATGCATACATATTTATTTCTCTCTGACCCAGCAGATTATAGTTACTGAAAGACATAAGCTTGCTGAGCTGGCTACTGCCAGGGTCAGAGGTTAACCACACTGCAGCTAAGTTTCAAACAATTACATGCAAAATCATTTCTACTGCCATATTGTTAAATAGAATCAAATGCATTACATATTATACTGTTTCTAAACTCTGCACTACATATATGTTTAAGTACATATTCTTCTAGCATTCTGTATATGTTTAAGTACATATTTTTCTAACATTCTCCCTCCTTTTAATGCTTTTTATTCTATTCAGAAACATAAACAATATTATTTCATTCCCTAGTCTCTTCCTCTCTGGAACTTTCAACCAGGCAAGTCATTTGTTTTATATTTCAGAAAGAATTTCATTTGGTATCAACAGATTCAACTCCAGGTCTTGATACATAGTCTCAGTTACAGATACATCAACGAAATCTCTAACTAATCTTTTCACACAAGGTATCCTGCAACAAACACATGCTCCCAATATGAGCAAAACTACACAAATAGCTATCAAAATATTCATTAGGATTGAACCCCACCCCCCAAAAAGATTCTGGAAAAAGTTCGTCAGTGGGTTTGGGCCTGGTTCCGCCATTGCTGATACTTGCTGAATTACCTCTAGGTGGTCATTGATTTCATGCTCATTGTCTGGGATGTACGCACAGCATTCTTCTTTGATAAGCGCCAAGACGTACCACCTCTCGCCACTAGGGTGAAGTCAAGAGCCATTCGGTTCTGTAATACAACAGTTCTCATTGCATTCAGTTCATCAGTCACAAGTTCGAGAGCAGAAAAAGTCGCATTACTCATTACTTCGAGAAGTTTTGACAATTTTCTCAGTTCCCAGATCGATTTGACTGCTCCATAGGCTGGGATTATTCCAGCCCAGGATATAACACTGTCACTCAAGTCCATATGAGTCAATTTCTCTTTATCCTTTACGGATGAATGATCTTTCCAATCAGCTTCGATTTTACCCACTGGATTAGCAGGTTTCTTGACTGAGTTCCCAGTTTTTTGAGCTATATCTCTCACATTCCGTATCTTACCCAGAGGCAATTCTGCAGTATGTCTTATTGCTGGAACCAGATAACCCAAAAAACAACTGCCGGACCAATTCTCAGGTAACCACTTATATGCTTTTTTCCCACAAATAAAATCATTACTTTGGTACTAATACGTGTTATCCCTGCATGAAACATTTTCCTATCTTTAATAGACAATTGTTTAGTTAAGACTGGATTGTCACGTACTGCATTTAATGTAGTTTTCATTGAACTCAGATATGAATCATAGTTAGTATTACAAACAGTACCCCCACTTCTGACTTTAATGTAACATTTATAAGACATTGTTATATTACAATTACTCCAGCCCACCTGGAGGGTATCACTTTTGTAGAAACATACAACTCCTTTTTGTGTGACAGGTAAAAATAAAGCTATTTTGTCCTGTGATCTCACAGTTCCTGTATCAAAAAACAAATTTTCCCAAGTCTCATTTATCCCCAGAGGGACAGCAGACATTAACAGTCTTTTATATGCTGTTGGTATAGCTGTACGAACCCAGCAATTTGAAATGTTCATAGTCTCTGCATACACACGTTTCATGGCCAGGTATGTGTTAAAGTTTGGATGCCAGTCTATAAACAGTTCATCACGTCTTCTCACTTTCACTCGTGTGGTTGAGTGCAGGAAAAACCACAATAAGAGAAAAATTGTCACACTTATAGTCAACAAATGCACAGCCAACAAAATAATTATGCAATAGTTCTGGGGTTGCTCTGCTTTTCTATTTGCTTTACTCTTGGCCATTTTGCCCTTGTGTATCAAATTGAAAGTTCTTTGTTCTTGTTCTGTCTTTCATCTGAAAAGAGTTAAACTGCAAAACAGATTTATTTATTAACAGTTTCTTTATATAATTAGCTAATGAACTGTCAGCCTCCTGCTCTGCAGGCATGAGAGCTTTCCACTGAGGCACATAATATGCCCTTCCAAATACTACTTCAAAGGGGGTCAAACCCTTTACATTTGGAACTGTTCTCATGCTCAGCAATGCTAGAGGTAAACAGCAAATCCAATTCTTCTGAGTCTCACTCATCAACTTCCTTAACTTGTTTTTCAAAATCCCATTGTACCTCTCCACCAGTCCTGCTGACTGTGGGTGGTAAGCACAGTGATTCCTCAAGGAAATCCCAAAAATTCTCCCAAGTTGCTGAATTGTCTGATTGACAAAATGTGTCCCATTGTCACTATAGATTCTTTCCGGTATGCCAAATCTAGGAATTATTTCCTTTACTAGGGCCTTTGCCACTGTTGCTGCATCCGGATTCCTGGTTGGAAAAGCTTCTACCCATTTTGAAAACATATCTATGATCACTAAACAGTATTTCTTTCCTTCACATTTATTCAACTCTATGAAGTCCATACAAATAGTATGGACCGGATATGGTGGTGTAGGGAAACTCCCTTGCTTGTTTTTAAATGCTCCTTGTGCATGGTGCTTGTTACAAGTATGACAAGCTGCACAAAATGTTATTGTATAATTTATGTATCCATATGTTTGGAATATTCTATTTACTAACTGTACCATCCCCCCTGTTGAGACAGGGCTCTGCCCATGGCTCAACAAAGCTGCATATCTAAATAAATTAGACGGTAATATTGTTTTTATTCCTTTGGAAATGTACAGTCCATTTTCAAAAATTGCACCTTGTTTTACCCATTTTTGTTTTTCTGCTTTTGTAGTAAGCATTTGCATTGTTTTTAACATTTCTAAATCTAAAATCTCAGAGGGTTGTAATTCCTCATTCAAAAATAAAGTTTCTGAGTCTGAGGCTGCTTGCTTTGCAGCTGCATCAGCTCGTGCATTACCTTTTGAAATCTTATCCTGTTGTTTTGTATGAGCTACACATTTACAAATAGCTACTTTGGTAGGCAACTGAATAGATTCTAATAGCTCCAAAATAAATTGTGCATGATTAATAGGTTTTTTACTGGATGTAATCATTTCTCTATTTTTTTCATTGTTGTGCAAACACATGCACTGTAGAAAAAGCATACTGACTATCAGTATATATGTTCACTTTCTTGCCTTCTACTAAAGTACATGCTCCTGTCAAAGCTATCAGTTCTGCTGCTTGAGCATAGAAGTTGTGTGGCAAAGTTTGTGCTTCTAAAATTTCAGTGTCTGTAACTACTGCATACCCCACCAGATTCTTCCCTGTAGGACCCCTTCTGCATGAGCCATCCACGTAATATGTCACCTCAGCATCATTCAAGGGCATCAATTGTCATATGAGGTTGGCTCAGCAGTATAGTTATACATGAAAGATGTCTAGCAAGAGAAAGGTATGCAACTTTTTCTTGTAGCAGAATTATTGCAACTGCATGAGGCATTCTCAATGTGAGAGGGTGGAATAACACCACTGAGGCTGAAGCCTGCACTGCCATTGCTGCTGCAACTACTGCTTGTACACAGTGAGGCAAAGATTGCACCACTGGGTCTAACTGTGATGAATAGTAAGCTATGGGGCATTGCTTATCCCCATGCTGTTGCTTTAATACTGATGTCATGTACCCTTGCTTATAATCTACGGTCTGAAAGAATCGTTTGTGATAATTTGGAAGTCCTAAAACTAATGAAGAAGCTATTAACTGCTTCAACCTGCAGAAAGCCATTTCTGCTTCTGTTCTCCATTGTAAAATAATTTGGTACCCAGCTCCAACAAAAATTAGTTGTACCTAAGAAAGACATTATTTCTTTCTTAGTTGTTGGTTTGGGTGCTTGCAAAATTGCTGTTTTTTTTCTTCTCTTTTTTCCTTTATCTAGTATTCTACCTCTATTGGATATCACATATCCCAGGTATCTAACCTGTTTTTTTTCAAAGTTGTAACTTACTTTTGTTTACTTTGTGTCCTTGTATTACTAAAAATTTTAATAATGCTACTGTATCCACCCTGCACTGCTGCTGGGTGCTGCTAGCAAGATGTCATCTACATAAAGTAGAATTTGACTACCTCCCGGTGGGGTAAACCCTGCCAGGTTGCTAGCCATTTTTTGTGCAAATATTATTGGGCTCTCACAATATCCCTGTGGTAGTTGAGTATATGTATACCTTTTAACCTGAAATGTAAATGCAAACCAATATTGACTATCAGGATGTATAGGTATTGAAAAGAAAGCATTGCTTATATCTACCACAGTAAAATACTTCTGTTGTGGCTTTAAATCATTCAACAAGGTATGTGGTTCTGGCACCGTAGGTGCTCTAGGTATTACTGCATTATTTACAGCTTGTAAATCTTGTACCATCCACCATTCCCCGTTTGCTTTTTTAACAGAAAATAGGGGTGTATCACATGGTGAATCAGGAGATTCTACCAGTACTCCTTTTTTGAGTAATGCTGCTATTATAGGCTTAATTTCTACTTCTGCATCCTTTCTCAAAAGGTATTGTCTTTTCTGTGGTCTAAAAGCTGACTTTGGGGTAATTGTAACTGGTCCTGCTGTTTGAATAAGCCCTACATCTAACTTGCCTGTTGACCACAGAGTTGTTGGAATTTTACACAAGGCCTCTTCTTTTCCTTTAAATAAAAATGCTAATCAGCTGTCCTCACTAGATTGCAAGTGTACAGCTGTATGTGTCTGTGTCAACCAATTCAGTTTTTGTTTTTGTATCTCTTGTCCTGACATTTTTAAATCAGTCTGTTTTCCCATTTTGTTACCTTTTTTTCTAAGTCTGCCCATTTAACACTTTTGTTTTTTGTCAAGCTGACATGTGGCAGTCTATTGGACTTATACAATCTCATGAATTCCTGAGGTAATGAATAGCTTACTACACTGTTTCCCTCAGTATTCCAACATAAAGTTCGTAATATTAATCTGTCAGCAGGATTTTTTTTTTTTTTTGAACAATTCTTGCTCATATTTCTTATCAGGTCCTGGTGTGCTACAGTAGTATAGAGTACAATGTAACAAGTGCTGCTGATCAGTGTCAAGGGAGGGTACCTTACTGATGGCTACGTTTATCAGTTCTTTGGTTACTGCCCCTGGACCAGTCATAACTAGGTCCTGGCTGTACCAATAATAGGCTTCACCCTCTGATCACACCACAAAAGCATCCATTTGTCTTTGTGCTTCTATACCCTGCATGGTAGGAACTACTGCTATGCCAAATATCTGCACAAGGTCTCTTCCCAGTAAGTTTACTGGACATTTTGCAGAAACTACAATTTTACTTTTCTGAGTCATACCTGAAACAGGGTCAGTTATTGCTATATTATGGGAGAGTGGTTCCCTGTATAGGTGTCCATTTGCTGCTTTTACTAATATATAATCAGGTGATTCAGAATGTTTTGGTAACTTGGAGGGGTGTATCAAAGTCCGTGACGCTCCTGAGTCACACAGGAATTTGACTTTCCTTCCCTCCACCAGAAGTGTCACTTCTGGTTTTGTATCTGCTAGGTAGAGCTCCAGGCTCAACAATGCTAAATCTAAAATTTCATTTTCATTTTTATCCTCTACATCTGTTTGTACTTCCTTTATTCCCTCTACTACATTTACATTTTCTTTTTGTTTATTAACCTTTCCTGATGATTTTTGATTGTTATCACTATCATATAGTCAGTCCTCATCTCCTTTGTCTTCTGTCATTGCTTTCTTATTTTGTTTACAGTCCCTAGCTAGATGCCCTTTTTACCTGACTGTAATACAAATACTTCAGCTCCGTCTTCAGCAGTGAAGACTTGTGCCCTTTTTTTTCTTTTTACTATTAAAGTGTCTTTCAGCATGTCTAGCATACTCAAGTAAGGCTTGCAGCCTGCTTGTTCAGTGATCTATCATATGCTTTGTAATAAAGCTACTGATAGAGGCAATGCAACCTTTTAAAAATGTATTTTTTTAATTGTTGTTTAAAGCATTCTAATAATCTAGCATAATATCCATCTATTGTCTTATTTTCCTGTTGTATGCATTGATTAATGCAAGTTCAGTCTGCTTTAAGTTTTCATTTCTCAGAGATTCTGTCTGTCAGACCTTTCACTATGTTGTCTAAAAATGTTTTTGAATTTCTAAGCTTCTGTTTTTCTACAATTTGCTTCCTCAATCCACCTGTGTGCTTGAGGTATGCCTAGTTGGTGCTGCTTTTCTTTTCCCTGACGTCCTGCATCAGATTTAAGCTTGTTTAAGGAGTTTAACTAGTGAAAGTTTATCTAGTTTACCATCAAATTCATATTTGTTAACACATTTTGTATAATATCTCACATTATCTGCTCACTGCAATTGCATATACTTCACATTATCCGTTAGGGGCGGATCTCGTGATCTCTCAGTGCACTGATTTCCCATGTCTTAAAAAAGACTGTTACGTAACCCTTTTCTTGTACCACGTGGTATATTCTTCCCTGTATCCACAGTAGTGTCTAGAATGACTGTTTACTTTGCTTTGTTTTTTCCCTGATCTATGACCAAATATACAGTACTTCAATACATTCTCGACCTGCTATCACAAATCTTAATAACAGTACACTGTAACCTGGTCCCTGATCTAAAACAAAGACAAAGAGGGAAATTCTTCTTCCCTGAGCCTCCCGTTTATGACTGCATATTTTTCTTCTTGGGGTCCAGTCTTCCGCTTTTCAGCCACAGATCAGAAAGTGGACAGCCTCTTGACATACAACAATTCAGTCGGAGGTCTTTTCACTCAAGAAGAACCATTTGTTTTGGCAGCTTCTCCTGCGCAGATTTATTACCACCCATGCACTCTGACCTGCAGCTTACCAAGGGAATTCCAGCTTAAGAAGGACCAAAATGTCAAATAAATTGTTAAAATCAGACTGTAAAAATCATTAGGCTTTTCAAAATGACAGTCAATAACACAGGATGCTCAGGTTCAAACAATATTGCTTTACTAATGTACATTAGGAGGCAAAAAACTATACAAAAACAAGTATAGAGTTTTGACTGGCTCTATACAGGAAATACCCTCAATTATATACCATTTGCAATCAGCTTTTGCCCACCTTACTGACGTGGTCAGTCACAGGGCATTTACATCACTATAGTCCATAATACTTCAATCATAAGAAGATGCTGAGGTAATGTTTTTAAAAACTTTCCCATGAGAATAACACAGCCTTGCGAGGCACCTGGTCCATTACAATGTCTTCCTGTAGATGTTACTTTTTCCAAGGTTCTTAGATTAGTTCAGAAACAATGGTCGGTTCTTTTCTTAATACGTTCCTTTGTCTCTCTGGTTAGCAGCTGCACACTATCTCTGATAGTGTTCACAAGGCCATCCTTCTCGGTGGAAGGAAGAAAGATATACATGCATACATATTTATTTCTCTCTGACCCAGCAGATTATAGTTACTGAAAGACATAAGCTTGCTGAGCTGGCTACTGCCAGGGTCAGAGGTTAACCACACTGCAGCTAAGCTTCAAACAATTACATGCAAAATCATTTCTACTGCCATATTGTTAAATAGAATCAAATGCATTACATATTATACTGTTTCTAAACTCTGCACTACATATATGTTTAAGTACATATTCTTCTAGCATTCTGTATATGTTTAAGTACATATTTTTCTAACAATGTGGTCCTGGAGAATAAAGTAATAAAGCAATATATATAAGTTATTATGTGTCTACAGGGCAGCATACCACTTTTAATGAGATAGATGAAACTTCTAAAGTTTTAGTGACACAATTCAAACTTATACTAATGGCTAAGAACAATGTCTTTACTCTGGGCATAATGAGATAAATTAACTCTGTAAAGCAAATGAGAATCTTGTGCCAATTAAAGAATGGGAACATCTTTTGACAAGTCGGAGGAATGGAATGCATTTGATTGCTACAGATGAATATACATTACTGAAGGGAGAGCTTTTGGTAACTGTTTAAATTAAAATATTCAAAGGTATTACTTAAAATATTAGACTATAAAGACCCAAAACAAGAGAATGTGGTTTACTTACATTTGGTTGAGTGACCCTGTAGCAAAAATCATCTAAAAAAGAGCTCATAAATTAAGTTAGCATAAATAAATTAAATAAGCAACACACAACAGCATCAATCACATAGTTTATTGTTTGAATATTGACAAATTGTAGCTCAGCATATTCCTTTTTATACATTTTTAACTTGCATAACACCACCTTTTTAATGGGTCTATATTATAACATTGAAGTCTTAAAACTTCGAATGTTATAATATCGACCCCAATTCAGTGAATGCTTGAAATAGTGAAGCTGCAGAACACTGAATATTTTCCTAGGGAAAGTATTTGGTGGGCCGTTTCTGCGGTTTTGCTATTTCCTCAACTGTGGTGCGAAGGTGACGGACCGGGTTAAGGTAAGTGTGTGAACGGACCGAGGTAAGGTGAGTGTGATGGTTAAGGACCTTAGGGATAGGGAGTGGGTAAGGTGAGTGTGCAATAGTTAGGGACCTTAGGGTTAGGGAGCGGGTAAGTTGAGTGTGTGATAGTTAGGGACCTTAGGGGTAGGGAGCGGGTAAGGTGGGTGTGCGTTAGTTAGGGACCTTAGGGTTAGGGAGCGGGTAAGGTGAGTGTGCGTTAGTTAGGGACCATAGGGTTAGGGTTGGGTTAAGGTAAGTGGATAACTAGTAGTGTATGTACGGTTTAGTGTAGGGTTCTGTGAAGTGTGTATGTGTGGATTATGTATTTTGGTGTGCTTGTGCTGTTCTGAGTTTTCAAGTCTATCACATTTCGAGATTCCAAGGTCGAGCTTATGGTGTTCGATATTTTGGAATTTTGATAATGTGATATAGACCCCTTTTTACTTTGCATATAACAAATGACAGTACATTCTTTCCACAAAAGATTGTACAAAAGTCCAAGGTTTTCCTCTATAGGGGTTGCTGTTTCTAAAAGTCTCATAGTGACTCAGCAGTTTAGTTTTCTTGACATTATTTTAAACAGAAATACATTTTAAAAGTTATTAGTATTAAATTAAAAGAAATACAAGATATTTAATCACATATCTAAGAATGTAACAGTTAATATGTTAGTATGGAAGCCCTCCATATAATCTTGAAAGCATTTAGCACGGGCAGAAATAATTGGAACTCATTTGATCAGTTCTGCTGGTGTTAAGTCTATGCAAGATTGTGTACAGTGGTAATTGGAGAAATTGCCTTTTCCCCACTGTAGAGCAAGATTTGAGTTGGTATAAATAATTAGCAGGGATTGTGGTGGGTACAAGGGAGCTTGCTCCCCAGCAAAAAACATAACTATTTTGTTTTTTTTCACTGTCTTTGGCTTTTGATCTTTTGGGATCAATCATTAGCCATTCGAGATTTGTGCACTTCGATGTTTAGAAGAACATCCTTTAGTAGACATTTACTCTGCCTACAGATAACAGTATATGAGAATACAATAACAAGTTTCTCAGACTGTGCAAACACAAGACACATCTTATAACAATAAAGGATGTATAGCAGCTGCTTAATCTGATGCACTATTAATATTTTGTATCATTAAGACATTTTGTCACTTTGGTCTTAAACAGAATATTTCAAAGAATTAGTCTGTTGTTGACAGTGGAGCATATATGTTATACATATTCATTTGTCTGTCCTGTTAACTCATTCATGGGTTCATGGGTTCACAGGTTAGTAGTAGGATAACTGCCCTTGCAGGCCTTATCAGTCCTTGCCAGTTTCTCTTTTTGTGGTCAAAATAAATTACCCCATTTTGTTATAGATTGGCCTTGCCACTCTCATGCTCGATAATTATATATTATCCCTAATGAGAATAACTGGGATTAGACTAATCATACCATAGATAATCTGAAGGGACCCATGCATGGGGTAAAGCATTTAGGAGTTGCATCTGTCACTTAGTAGTAAAGCAGTAGTAGGACAAATTTTCTCTTTCCGATCCATAGATCTAAGTTGCACTTGAAAATCAAGATGGATGAACTTTGTTTTTATGTGGATGGCAGTTTGTTCCATATCAGTGGTATCCTCTGTGAAATATATCTGCTCCTACAAATGATTCTGCTGATGCAGAATAGGTTTATATCCCTAGACTGAGTATTTCTGATGCCATTTGACTAGCTGATGTGCAGTAAATCCATCAGTATTGGGTTGGAAGATACCTTGTATGCCAGGCATATGTCACCTCTTAGTAGTCTGTAGGATACAGAGTATAGTGACATGGCTTTGAGTCGGTCCATGTAGGACAGGTTGTTTAGACCTTGCTGTTCCAGTTGTGGCATGTGTCTGGACAGATACATGCCAAAGGGGCATTATATTCAATAACTGACCAAATGAGGGCTGAGTAAAGGGAGGCAATGACATCTCTAAATCTACATACATTCCCATTGTTTATAAATTGTGCATTATAAAAGGAATTCCTTACAACTGTAGACACATATTGGTCAAAAGTTAGGTCAATGTCAACAAAAGCTTCCAAGTCATGAATAACTGAATCAGATCTTAGGGTCATAATGTCTACATGGTAGTTCCCTGGGGTCAATCCCTTCTCAAAGGATACAATAATGCATTTTTTGGCATTTAGTTTCAGACCATGATTTTGACACCAGTTCATAGGTTCATAGGTTCATAGGTAGGTACTAGGCTATTGGCCCAAGGGCCTATGTAAGTCTAGCTAATAAGGTTCCCTGGCTTACGCCACCCAAGAAAGTTATTTTCCTGTGCCACTGTCGAGCACATCCACTCATCAAGATTTTTCTTGAAGAGTGCTAATGAAGAACTTGGTTGACATAGATGGGTAGCCTGTTCCACAGTATGGGAAGTCTCTGGGACAGGAATCTATCCTTCCAGCATGTCCTGTTTATTGTGGTGACAAGGTTTAGGTCCCTAGAGCATGTAGCTCGGAGGGGTTGGGATTTCTTTAGGTGTAGCATGTCCAACAGCTCTGGGTTTGACATAGCTTTATATGTTAGGTGAGATCACCTCAGAGTGGGTGATATGCTATGGAATAAAGCTGGAGTTTTTTGAGACGGTCAGTGTAGGGCATCTGTTTGAGGCCAGTGATCCTCTTTGTGAGGTACTTCTGTGGCCTTTCCAGCTGCTGCAGATGTCTTGTGAGGTACATTCCAAAAGGGGCATTGTACTCTATAATGGTTCTAATGAGTGTCAAGTAGAGGGGAACAATGACCTCTTTTTTCCTGGATGAGAACGCTTTTATGATGAGGTGTGCCATGTAGAAGGACTTCCTGACTATTGTGGCGATGTGACTATCAAAGGAGAGACTACTGTCCACCTGGGTCCCAAGGTCTCTTATCATATATTTGGCATTATGTAGATTGCTGCCTGTGTGGTAGTTCATGAGTGCAGAGTTTTTACCAAAGGGGATGACACTGCATTTTTTGGCATTGAGTTTTAGGCCATGGCTCTGACACCAGGCATCTGTCTCAGCGAGGCCCTTCTGTAGGATGTCCACATCATTTGGGGACTTGACTATGGCTCCTAGTTTGCAGTCATCTGTGAACTTCATTAGCCAAAGGCCTTCTGTGTTAGCCTGTACTTCAGAGAAGTAGATACCAAACAGGAGAGGTCCCAGGACTGAACCCTATGGTACTCCACTTGTCACTGGTTTGAGGTCAGATTTGGAGTCTGCAACTTTTACAGTGTGGGTTCTGTCAGTGAGCCAGTTGGCAACCCATCTTGTGATGTAGGGATTTATACCTAGTTTAGTGAGTTTAGCTATAATTCCAGAATGGGTGATGGTGTTGAAAGCCTTGGCAAGGTCAAGATAGGCTGTGTGAACCACCTTACCCTCATCTACAGCTTTAGTGACTGCCTCAAAGAAGTCAGTCAGGTTCAGGAGGCATGATCTGCCTTTCACAAACCTGAGCTGTGTGGGATCCAGAATTTGGAGGTTACCTATGTCTTTGTTTATGAGTTCCATGATGATACGTTCCATGGCCTTGCAGACCAAGCTCGTCAGGCTAATAGGTCGATAGTTCCTGGAATCAGTGGTGGCTCCCCCTTTGTGGAGTGGGATAACTGTTGCTGTGTGCCATTCAGTGGGCACAAAGCCTGATGCAAAGCTATTATTGAACATGGTGCTTAAGTGGGGAGCCAGTTTGTTCTGAAGTTCATGTAAAACGAAGCCTGGGATGTTGTCCGGTCCCATGGATGCTGTGTTTTTGGCTTTAGAGACTGCAGCTTTTACCTGCGTAGTTGTGATTACAGGGACTCTGCATTCTTCCTGTATAGATATGGGCCCTTTAGGGGGTGAGAGGGGAGTAAAGTTAGCATTAAACCTATCTGCCAGAATGTTGGCAATATCAGTTGGGTCTGTAATTTTCGTGCTGTTGTGCTGTAACTCAAAGCAGATCTTGGTGTTGCCATTGAAATTCTTGACATAGCTATAGAATGCTTTGTGGTTGTCCTTAGAATTAGTGGAGATTTTGTTTTTGCAGCTAGCTTTGGAGGATCTTATAAGGGATCTCAGCTTCTTACTGAGGCTGAGCAGGGAGCTCCTCCACTCATGGAATTTTACTCTCTTTTGCAATAGTTTCTTCCTTCTGTTGTACAGTTTGTTTATGGCAGGGGACCACCAAATTGGCTTCCTTTTTTTGGAAGATAGCATCTTGGTTCTGTTTGGGATAGCACGATCCATGCATTCATGTAAGCGCTTATAGAGTGCATTTGTGTAGGATTCAGCAGTTGTAACTGTATTGTCCATCTGCATGGGTGTCATGAAGTTCACCACTTCTGTCTTAAGAAGCATGAAGTTGGCTTTGGAGAAATATTTTACCATGGTTTCCTTAATGGGGGGTGGGGGCGGTGTGTGGCTATCAAGGGTGATTAGCTTATGGTTGGATCGGACCAATGAGGAGTTGACTTCAGGTGTGGAACACTGGTCACTCATGCTGGTAATGACTAGGTCTAGGATATTGTTGACCCTGGTGGGGGTGTGGATAAGTTGATCCAGGGCATTGGAGTTTATGAATTCCAGAAAGCATTGAGCCAAGGAGTTGGTACACGAGTAGTTTTCCCAGTTAATGGTGAGGTAGTTGAAGTCGCCCATTATTAGGGTGTTTGGTTGAACCCTAATATTTTCCAGTACATCAAGAAATGAGGAGTGGGAATCCTGGGGCATGGTGGGGGATCTGTAGCAAGCTACAATTTGGATTGCAGTTTTGCCAGAGTTAGTTGCACTTGGATAAACTCGGATGCATTATGCTGAGCAACTATCCTGGAGGTGTGGATATCCTTAATGAATAGGGACACACCTCTGGCTTTGGTGTTTCAGTCCAGGTTACATGGCTGAAAAGTGTGGTATGAGTTATGGCCTGGTAGTGTAGGGGTGCTCTCTGGAGCCTTGAACCAGGTCACTGCACAGATATCGATGTTCTCCATTTTAAGGAGTACCTCGAGTAAGTGCATTTTGAGATTTAGACTTCTAGCATTGAGTAGCATTACCCTCAGTTTTTGCTTGCCTGTTCCTGTTAAGGTGGTGAATTTGTCATTTGAACCTTGCCTAAAAAAGGCACTATAGGGGTGACAAGAGCTTTAGCTAGTATCCAGAATACTCTATTATTTATTTACTCTATTATTATTATTATTATTATTATTATAGAGTCATTTATTTGAGAAAAGAAAAGTCCTGTAGGATGGCTAAGTCATTTAGAAGTCACTGATTGCTCCTAGCTTGCAGTCATCTGTAAACTTAGATAGTCAGAGCCCTTTGGTACTGGTTTTTCCTCAGAAAACTAGATACCAAACAGGAGAGGTCCCAACACAGAATCCTGGAGACTCCACTGGTAACTGGTCTCTTTGTGGAGGTAACTTCAAATATTTTGATTATCTGTGTCCTACCTATGATACAGCTGGCTGTCCAGTGGGTGACATAGGGGTTTATTCCCAGTTTATTTAGCTTTTCTACTATGCCAGACTGGGAAATTGTGTCAAAAGCTTTGGCCAGGTTGAGGTATGCAGTGGGTACTGCTTTGCCTTCATCCATTGCTTTGGGGAACTTTTCAAAAAAATCCACTAGGTTGAGTAAGCATGACCTGCCCTTGATGAATCCAGACTGAGATGGGTCTAGTATTTGAAGGTTCTGTATGTCCTGCTTGATTAATTTAATGATAAGGACCCATCACTGCATTATTTTCAGCTTTCAATAGCACTTTTAAGGCTTGGTCTTGTGTGGTAGCTGGAGGTGAGACAGTTTCAGGTATATCTTAAGGAACAGATGGAGGTGAGAGAAGGGTGAAGTTAGAGCTAAACTGGCCCTAGGTGTGTGTGTGTGTGTGTGTGTGTGTGTGTGTGTGTGTGTGTGTGTGTGTGTGTGTGTGTGCGCTCCTTCTGTGAAGGTTGGGCACCAGGATAGCAACTTGACACCATAAAACCTTCACTACCAATTATTCTGCGGAACGATGATCCTCTGTGGTGACCCCTAATGGGAACAGCCGAAAGACAAAGATGAAGAAGAAGAAAAAGGTTAGCTATGTCATCAGTTTTAGTGTAGGTAACATTGTTCACAAGTAGCTTAGTACATATAATTAGCAGGAGTTGTGGTACATTTGAGATTACAAACATAACTAATAATTTCAAAACTAAAAATTCAGTTTAATAAAAACTTAGAAATGTATAACCTAAATGTCACTAGCTACACAATGGGTATAACCTGAGCATGTTGGCAATAATTAAATTATAGTATCATAGTTTAAGTACAGATAATCTATACAGTGGTAGCATTTATTAATACAGTGAATAGTAATGTCTGTTAATTCACAGAACCTCTTCTACACCCATGGTGTCAAAAACATTTTCTTTATCTAGTATTTATATAAATATTTTATTTCTGCTGCTTGGTGGGTAAAGACGTTAGACCAATATAGCGTCCTGTTCAGTTTATACCCAGTTATACTAAACATTGATCTACAATTATTAATGTAAAATTGAAAAGTCAATATTTTACATACTTACAGATATGACTAGGAATGAATACATGGAAGACATACCCCGGGATTCATGAAGCTCGGCGCAAGGCCGGCGTAAGGCCTGCGCCGGCGGTGCATGGAATATCCGGCGCAGTAGCGCCATATACATATTAATGAGAGTGCACCGAATACCCGGATTACCATGAAGAGCG